>NW_003299096.1:72078-142470 GCF_000151645.1 Tuber melanosporum | reverse complement strand
CCAACCAGCCTGTGCCTTTTGTGCGCTCCCAGGCGTGGAACTAACTATCCCTCATAGCGACCGAGCCCTCCAGCCTCATCGTCACTCGACTCGACGCTATCCCTGGGCGGTACAAGCATCCACGCTCCAGATGACCTCCTGTCATGCGCAAGACTCGGGAACACGGGCTCCTCCCTCTCTATGCCCGTGAGCGGGGAATTGGGGTTCGAGCTGAAGCTGTCGAACCAGTTCTCGCCGCCGGGCGTGGTAGAGCGCATGGTGTTCCTGCTCTCGGTGTCGCGGGACGTGACCGTCGAGTTGGCGCGCGACTTCTTGCGCCGGAAGAAGACACGGAAGGCCGGGATGCAGAAGCATATGTGCGCTACCAGCGTCTCGACCGCCGACCATAGGATGACCCGATGCAGCGAGCGGATCCAGGATTCGGGGGTGCTGGACGTGTGCCGCGAGGTGTACCTGTGGAGCGCTAGGAAGCGGAGGAAGCTGGTGAAGATGCTGAGGGAGCCTAGGAGGTAGATTGTTATGAAGCCGTACTTTTCGCGCGGGGTGAGTCTTAGGGTGGAGATTATGGAGAGGGGGATGAATGATACTGGGGTTTTGTGGGGTTAGTTGTGTGAGTTATGGAGGGGTGGGTTTTCTCTTTTATTTTTTCCTTTCTGATATATATAGAAGGTAGTGGGATTAGATGCGCATACTGAGTAAGTCCGTTCCAATATTAACCCAGGAAGCAGCAATGATCCAATCCCGCTCTGTAAGCGGGGAACAAAAGTTATCTTCAATAGACCTAAATGTTCCGAATAAATGCGGAAAGAAAAAAACCATTTCCACAAAGTTTGTCAGCAACCTCGACATACAAAAGCAATTCCGACTACCAGGTTTTGGGGAATGAGGTAATGGAGCAAGAGAGGGTATAAATAAATAGAAGCGCACCAATTCCGACCAATGGGTCTGCACCACATCATCTGGGCCACTAGAACCCCTGCTAGTGATACCAGTGTCGTCGCCGTTGCAGCGTACAGTAGTCTTCGAGACTTTTCGTTCAGAGTAGGTACGAGGTCGTAGTAGAGACATAGGAATGCACCTTTGAGTGCCCAGAGATGAAAGATGTACGATATTGATGCCCCGAAGCTTCTCTAAATAGAATTTGGCGGCCGGAAATCGTGCGCGCGCGGGAGAGTCAATACCTTTTCATTTCCTCGTTCAGGGAAGTGAGGGCAAAGTGTTCCCGGGGGTCGGAAATATCAGAGAGACACTCCGGGAACCCATTTCTTCCAGTGAGTGGGGTTAAGGGTATCACGAGAAATGAGCCCCCGGAACCCTAACAGAGAGAGGGATGCCGCAGATGGCCCCGAGAATCGGGGTAGAACAAAAAAAGGACCAACCTTCAAATACGGAACCCCCGGCACCATGGTCCAGTCCTTCGCTTTCCCCTCATCCACCTTCTCCACAAGCTCCTCAACCGCATTCCACCCCCAAAGCATAACCTGAACAGTGCTCAGCAGCGCAACAACCACTAGAAACCCCTCCCCAAGAACCTTAACTCCCCATTTCGTAGCTGCAGCCTTCTTCTTCTCCCCGCGCAGGGTGATGTACAAGCGCATAGCCGTGAGTGCGGGAATGGTTACTCCAGTAACGATGAGTATGCCTAGTACGTCGTTGGCTCCGATATGTCCGTGGCCCCCCATCCTTTGCAGCGGTTTCTTACTCCCTCGCCTACCTACCGAGAAGAGTAGGTATATGAATCCAGACAGGGAGAAGAAGCAAAATAAATTAGAGAAGGGTAAGAAAAAAAAAATGAGGGAATGGAAGAAGAAAAGAAGGGGAGGATGGATGGTCCTCCCCTAATGTAGATGTGCTTTGGATGAATTTTGGGGTGGGTGGGTTGGGTAAAACTATCCGTCTAGCTAAGGAGGGGCCGGAGGGGGTCGTAGTTGTGGTGGAATGGCTCAGTGAGTGGTACTGGAGATGATGGGTGGGTATGGTATGCGGGCTGCTGATTACTCTATCATAGTGGGATGGTTCCTGGATGTGCTCGAGTACGGTACTGTACAAGGGTGGGACCTATTCCGGTGAAGAAGCACCTGCAGCATGGGAGGGAGATCATGAAAATCATTTCTTTTTTTTCCTTCTTTCCCCTACTAGTAGGGTACTCGAGTACTGTACTCCTCGATCACTCTTGTTGCCGAGACCAAGGGGCGGCTAATACTCCATTTCCAATGTTACGCACGCATGTACGAGTATGTCACTGTGCAGTGTAGAGGTGAGAACGGGGGGTATGGTGATCTGTTTGACCTTGTGGTGCGAATGCGAAAGGGACTTCTCCACTTTGGGGGAAGTAGAGGTGATGAATGGATGAAAGAGGCACGACGAAAAGGAAAAGTCAACCGGTCACTGGCAAAATGTAAAGAATAGTCTGGATGGGGAGGACATGAGAATCGGAATATCATCCTAAAATTTAATGGAAGATGGTTGGAGAGGGAGAAGGGACAACCCAGCAGTGCGCGCCATAACCGCGCTATAGGCGTCTAGTGGCAGTTAGGCATGGTAAAGCAAATAATTGTTTCGACCCTAACCTTTTCCCAGTTAAATTTATACCCATGAATCAACAATAATAATAGCAGGAGCAGAAAGCGCTGAATCATAATTTATCATACGGGCAGCGCAAGGTAGATAGATGCAGTAGGTGGGAGGGGTACTTGTACAATGAGGTAGGTAGCCTCGGAGGTTAGGAAGAGTTTTCCTCCCTTGTACCTCCTCCCCCACATCAGGAAGCTAGCAGGCTCCTCCGGGGAAAGCTTTTGGAATTAGTACGGTAGCACATGCTTACAGAGAAAAGCTGCCATCACTCGAACCTGTAGATCATCACCCAGCTGGAAACGAGAGAGCTGCAGCCATCACAGGATGATACCGCAAGCATCCAAAGTTCACTGGTACGCTACAGTATATACAAGTGACTAGCATCTGATGTGAGACCTACAATTCCGGGCACAACTATCCATCCGATTGGAAGAAGAGCGACCCAGTCTCAGCTATCATGGTCCTAGAGGGGAAAAAGAAAGAAAGAAAGAAAGAAGGAGGAAAAGCTCAAGAATTCAAACACCCCCCCTCTACAGTAATTTTGCACTTTGATTCCACCTGACTTCCGCTCCCTGCTCCTACTAGTAAGGTACTGTGCTCGTGGTGGTGTGTGGAGCAACTAAACTTCCTACCTACCGTAAAAACTCGAATAATTGGACACTGTGCCGGGCGGTTAAATTAAGGTACGTTTTACCAAGGGATCAGCATGAAAGTCACACATATAGAATATGTCTCACTAATACTTGGCAATTTATTCATAGTGAAAATCTAGCTCTTCTTCCTCCACAGTCGCCAAACCATCAACCACCTCATCCTGTTCCACATATTCCCTCTCCCAATCCTGTAACCCCTCTATAAGGAACTGGTTTGCTAACCCTTTTATAGAAATTTCGTGATCCTTGCTTCCATCAACAGGGAGTGAGAGGCCAACGGTAGGAAAGAAATGACGAACCACCTCTGCCCGCTAGGTTGAAAAGCTATCCCACATTTCACCCACAGCCCATGTTACAGCAATTCTCATCTGACTAATCATAATCCCAGTAAGTCTTTTCCCCTCTGCCAAATCCCTTTCCTCATCAGTTTCTACAGATTCTAATTGCTTGTCCATTACCTCCTAGATGAAGAAAGACAGGAAAAAAAAAAGATAAGTTATTGCTGCCCATTATCTTAGAAGTACAATTACTAACCTTGAGTATAGCTTTAAAGGAGCCATTAACTAACACATTAAGAGGCTGTACAAACCCTGTACAGCCTCCAGGTACTACACTTGATGTAATATCATGGGCTAAAAAGGTATTCAGAACCTCTTCTGTTCTGTGTCCTGAAAATAAAAGTATCGCAAGAAGAGTTGGCTGACCTTCTAGCACAGGAACTAATTGCTCATCCAGCCACTTGAGCAAGTTGCTCAAGTTAGCATATGAAATCAGTTTAAATTTTACAATAACTGATTGTTATATTTCCTCTGCTTTGGGCCCATAGTGGGGCCAATTCCTTGCCCGTGAAAGAAAAGTAGAGGCTTGACATGAGGAATCTGTTAGGTAGAGACAAACGGATAAACTTCAGTGTTGTTTAGGCCAACCAAAATTTGTTTCTGTAGATGGAAATTGTCCAGGAAGGCCCAGACTTTACTCGATTTATTTGTGACTACGAGGAGTGAAGTAAAATAGGTAAAGTAGAATTGAATTGTAAAGACAATATTATATGGTTAAGATCTCTTCTCCATTGCTTGATGATGTCTAAAGCTTGGCAGGCACTTTGATATATATATTCCATATTGGAATGTTTGCGGACTATATCTATTTATTATACAACTATGTACCTCTCTGATTATAACTCGCAATGTTGGGTATTCTTAAAAGTTGCGAACACTAGAAGACCCTGAAAATCACCACATCCTCTTTGGCAATTCACAATATAACTAACTGGGAACCGTACTATTTCTAATAGTAATTATCCAATTATTAGAGTCTTTAGACTTATGGTCTAGTTCTCAAGTCGAACTGAGTTGATCCCAATTGTCTTTGTCATTGATGAAATGATCAGTTTCATCTGTTGGTTGTATTTGCAAAGGTAGTCGTAATCATAACCTTTCTAGGTCACCTCACTTCAAACCTTCATAACTCCTTACCTAACAGATAGATATTTTCTAGAGAACTTCCTACTAATTCGCAGGAAACCATTCTACTGGATTGATAGATAATCCCTCGGTCAGCAATCTTTGGTTGCTCTGAATAACTCTGTAAAGTCGTATATTTAACCTTCTTATGTTAACAACTTTAAAGCTTAATATCTCCTGACCCAACTGATAGATTCTTATTTAGTAACTTCCCCCTGATAGAGGAGAAGCACTTCTATAGGATAGAATTATAACCCTTCCATTAGAGGTTCTCAGTTGTCATGCAGAGAGCCTTGCAGTTGCAAGTAGCATTGGTAGAAAGTAACTCAATATCAGAAATAACTTTGACGACAACAGGAGTTGAACATGTAACCTTCGACGAAGAGTTATGTGATATTCCAATTGAGCTATGTAACTGAGATTGATATGTATAAAGCGGGTGAGCCCTCAGCGAGGTAGTACCCTCAGCGAGGCACCACATATCTTGGTGACAACCAAACCGCATTTCACATAGAGCAACCAAATTCTTTTTTCTTTTCTCTCTTTTCTCAATACAACCTTCCCGATACCAACATCAGATTGCCTCCAGAGTATCAATCTACTTGAGAGGTTTTAACAACAAACCAGTAACAAGTCCACCAATTCAAGTTTTTTTCTAGAAGCAGGGGCTTAATCGGCCTCTGCTCCCTCTTCAAAACCTTCTTCTAGTTTACGCTCATCAAATCCACTTTCTGCCTCTTCCTCTGGACTTTCAATCAACTTTCTGGCCTCTCGTACATCTTACATCAATTCTTCAAGGTGTTTCTTGAATTTCTTCACCCTCCACTTGGCTTCAGCAACCTGTTCAACAAGTCTGCCTTCTTTCTCTAATAGGGTAGATCCTGTCTTTCTTCTGTTTGGTAGGTTTTCCTCTTCTAACCTTTCTATCGATGTTCTTTTTCTTATACATTCAGCTAATTTTTGTTTTCTCACGATGACTAGATGGATTGCATTATCATATCTCTTTTGAGTGACTTGGCATTCCTCATTTGTTTAGGATTCGAAGAATCGTGCGATGTCCTCACGATCTATCCATGCATTTCCCACTGTTAGTATTCTTGTTCAATTTGTAGTCTTTTTATGTTGAATTTGGACTAACTGTTACTTTAGGTTCTGCGGTTAACATTCCTTCTCTTCCACTTCCGTGAGTACTCTAGTTGCACTAACTGCCAGATTACTAATTACCTTTTTTAGTTCTCAGTTTGTTGGAGTATTTTGTGGTAAGGTTGCAAGTGCGATCAATTCCTGTCTTTGGATTTCAACCTTACTTGGAGGTACCTCTAAGCTATTAATCTCCTGTGCTGTGAAGTTACTTAATAGCTTGGGACTAGGAGATCTTGGTGGAATAGGTAGAGATATGCTTAGTTGAATAGCTGTAGAGTGAGGATTTTCGGATATCAAATAAGCTTCCGGGGAATTAGGTTGCATGGGTTGGACTTTTATAATAATTATCTGTTGGTTGATAGGAACAAGTCTAGTATTCCGGAATCTACTCAGAATATTGGCTTGGGTAAATGATGCTCATCATGCTATCATGAAGATCTCATAAAAGTTGTCTTTAAAGACTCCATACTCATTTTTCTCAAAACAGCAGGTGAGTTCTTTTCAATACTGATGCTTGTGCGGACTAAAAGTACAAACATCTAGAGGTTGCAATTAGTGTGTCGTATGGGGAGGAAGACAATAGGGAATAATCTTATGTGCAATATAGAATTCTAAAAATCCAATATTGACATGACTCTTGTGCTTATCGAAAAGTAAAAGTCGAGAATTATCTCCCGCCTTTTGTACAGAGAAGCTATCGGGTTCGAAGTTTCGTTGTAGGTATTCGTAAGCTATGCTTTCATCAGTCCACCCATTATGTGAACGTCTAAAAAGTATATCTTCTGGTACACCTTTTACATTTCTAAACTATTCAGCTATGAACACTTCTGCCTTTAAGATAATTGTTGGATTTAGAGATATTCTATCAGCACAGATACCTTGAATAACTGTAACAAACTCTCATGTACCATCTGATATATTGTAAGTACTTTTTCTTATCAATCTATTTATAATATATACTAATTGAAAACTTACTTTGAGTACGATATTTCAATTTTCCATTCTCTCTTGAGTTTCTTATCACCTCTAATACACGTTCTGACTGACCAAGCCCCAGTAGAAATCCAACCTCATCAATGTTATATGTATTTTCAGGTTTTATTTCATACTTACTGATAATAGCTTCTAACTAAATATATAATCCAGAGTTAATATTTAATTTAAATTAAAACTAATTCAACTTAAAGTTATAATAAATTTTGAAAACTTGAATAGAAAACTATATTGACATATGAAATTAAAAAAAAAAGGATAATAAAATACCTCATCAAAGAAGCGATTCATTAATTCAAGATTATTTCCATGAATATTTCTGATAAAGTCCAACTGTCAACTAAATCATGTTTTCACCTCTGGATGCCTTTTCCTAAACCCCTCTTCCCATCTCTTGCTTAACCTCTCGCTCAGATTTCTCCTTTATACAACAGAGGTGGCAATTTCTTGCAATTACTATATTGTTAGAGAAAACCCCAACCGGCAGCGAAAGTAGCAGCGCTCAATCACAATCCTCTCCTCTTCTGGCAACAGCTTTTGCCTCTACTGTCCCTCCTCCTGTAACGATCCCTCTCTGTATAGTTAGTTCTTGGCGACGGGGAACGATACTTATCAGTTCTGTCTCCTTCTTTCTTTGTCTTACGATAGCTCTAGGTCTCTACCTACGTTACCGATAGTACAAGACCGTTGTCTTCTATCGGAAACGCCTATCGTAAGCTTTCTCTAACTTGTCCTCGTGACAAGGGCTTCTTGTTGTAATAAAGATAAAAATCATAAAGGTGTTTTATATTCGTTAAAGTAATAAGTAGGAAAAGTACTTAGAACAAAGCGTGAAGAACCTATCTTCTTCGGCCGCACCGGCCTCCTTATATAGTGTTCTTCCCGCCTTTAGTCATGTGACCTAAAGTGGTCACATGTGCGAAACTAAATCACAACAAACTAGTCATGTGACCAAAGTGATCACATGCTCAAAACCCATGATCTCCTAACGAGATTATGTGCGAAACTCATAAACCAATCATAATGCAATAAACAAGTCATATGACTCGACTGAGTCATATGCACGAAACTCATGACATCATAATGAGGTCATGTGCGAAACATAAATCATATGCGCAAGGCTTTCCCGTAAGGCGTACTCATCAGGCACATGTCCCATGACTCATACTTGAGCCATGTGCGAAAGCATCACAAATCCCACACATAACTAGTCTTATAACCCAAATAGGTTATATGCGTGAAACAATAACATACCTGTGACTCATAACTATGTGTCACGTGAAAACCCTTTCCTCACTAAGCCACGTTCGTGACACCTCCTCTCAATTTCTTCTTCTTTTCTGCCAATACATAACAATACTAGGCACTGTCCTAACCATTACCACCATACTTCGAAGACTTGAAGCAGTTCCCACTGTAGCCATCTCAATAGCCATTTGTTCATGTACTCGGACTGGAACTGGGTTCTCGTTTGGCGCTATTATTGAAGCACTCTGGATAAAGGAGATTGAATCTTGTATTTGTTAGTACGTTTATATTAGGAATACCAAGATCCGATACCTAGGAACCACCCTAGGTAGGGTAACCTCTCCCGAAATCGAAATCTCAGGTCTCCAACACCCCCCTCCAGCCCCCTTACGGGGCCCGCGCGTCATCATACATATCGATCTAAGTTGCGTCCTGTGAGTATTATACTACAGAATCGAAGGTGTTAAAATAACACCGTATACGTCGCCGCCGTCCGTCCGACCGGATCCTGTTCGCAGGATATATAAGAGGAGACCTTCGGCTAGGTCTGGGAAGTATAACGGAGTGAATCCGTCAACTACCCAGAAAGTTACTAGGCTTCAAGAATGAGATATCTTCGGCATGGGCCGTAGGTAACGGGACGTTTTCGCACAAAAAGATGATGATGAATAGTAAAGGATCTTAATGAAAGACCAATACATTCACATCTACCCTACGATAACCAGAAGAGTCTGGAACTCCTGAGAATACTACCATCGAACCCAATGAAGTTCGAGGAGTGTTACAACTAGGTTCCGGTACATACTGCAACCAAAGGGGTGACTCCCAAACCGGTAACAGTAACCAGAATCCTATTACCCACGGCAACCAAGGGTTACCGACCGAGGGATTATCTACGTCAATCCTATGGAAAGGCTTCCTGCAGGCAAGTAGGAAGTCCTCCGGAAAAAACCTATCGGTTGGGTATGGAGTTATGAAGAGTTGAAGTTAGATGACCTAGAAAGTCGGTAATAACAACTATCTTCGCAGATGCAACCCGCAGACGAAACTGATCATTTCGTCGACAAGGGAGACGATTGGAGCCAACACAGTTCGACTTGAGAATTGGGCCATTTGTCTAAAAAGACTCTCACCATCGGATAATTACTATTGGAAACAGCATGACTTCCAAATAGTCATATTATAATTATCAAAGAGGGTGTGATGATTTTCAGGGTCTCCAGGTGTTCGCACCTTGGAAGAAAACCCGACGTTACGAGTTATATTGGAAAAAGGTACATGGTTGTATGTTAGTTAGATGTAGTCCGCGAACACTCAGACGCGGAATATAAATATCGAAGTGCCTCTCAAGCTTTAGACATTATCAAGCAACGGAGAAGAGACCTTAACAATATAATATTGTTCTTACGACTTTACTTTACTTTACCCTACTTTACTTCGCTCTTAGTAGTCATAAACGAAACGAGTGAAGTTCGAGCCTTCCTAGACAATCTCCGTCTATAAAAACGAATCTCGATCGGCCTAGACAACTCTGAAGTCTATCAGGTTGTCTCCGCCTAACAGTTTACTCTAGATTTTGTTATAAAATTTCATTTACTGATTGCGCTAAAATGCCAAGTCTCATAGTGCCTCGCTGAGGGCTCACCTGCTTTAATGACGTACAAGCCCTGTAAGGGGGCCGGAGGGGGGTGTTGGAGACCAGACATTCTGATTCTGAGTGGGGTTACCCTACCTAGGGTAATTCCTAGGTATCAGATCCCAGTATTTCCAACAGAATCCCATTTGTAAAGAAAGTAAGTTGCACAGTGCCTTGTCTTTTATCCCGCCTCGAGTAGCTGGCCTGTATCCAGATTGCTTTGCTATCAATCTGATTGTATGTTTGCCCTTCTAGGTATTCAAATGAGATGAGTATTTGGTCCATATTACAGATATTCTGTAACCGATAAAGTCCAACTTGGAAAGCTGTGAATTGTCCATTCAGTGCATTATCGTCTGGGTGAAATTGTGTGTTTCGGTAATTAAACCGTAGTTAACTAACTATTATATTAGCAAAGTCAATAGCTAGCTGACTTGCTTTATTGGTCACAAAATGGAGACTAATTTGGTACCATACTAGATATCAACAGAACCAGCCATTGGAAAAGATAAAGGTATTCAGAGTATTCTCCATACTAGGATAGTGCTTAAGAAATAGCTCTCTGCTAACTCTGCGAAACCAGCTACGCTGCACTGGTCTCCCTACTTCCCTTCACTCTCTGAACTTTTCAAATAGCTCTCGCTCCATTTCTGGCCACATCCTCCCCCTTTCTCCTCCTGTTATCCTCCACTGATTTCCTCTCATCATAGTAAACTTTCCATTTTCTTCCTCTTTCTTCCAATATAAGAGATTTGTTGCCGGAATCTTAAACCTTTGTGCAACCTCTACCTGTGTCAGTTCACGAACCTTGGTTGGACCATATCATATCTTCATCCCAATCTAGTAGGATAGAATACATAATTTAAAGCTAACGGTATAGGAGTGATATGGGTTTTCTACTTTTCTCTCCACCTGCCATAACAGTTGTGAAAGGGGCTTCCTCTTTGGTCCTATTTTTTTATTTTTATACCAGCATAAAATCGCTGAGCTGGTAGTGGAGGAAGGTTAGTTTGGATGCGTATATGGCCACTGAATTGGGAGGGTATGAGGAATCTCATTTTGAACTTCTGGTTTGAAATGATGAAGACTGTTTTGTAAAGAGTACCTGTATTTAGAAATAAATCGCCTATTTGTTTACATTGCTTCTTTTTTTTTTTTTTTTTTCAGGAGTCGCAATACCATGGGGTTTAGCTAAAATTACATGTTTTTGATTTATAATGTTGTTTTACTTTAGATATTTTCAAGACATGAGCGGCGGTTTTACACCTTATTTCAACCCCTTAGCACACCGTCCAATTATTCGAGTTTTTACGGTACTCGTACTGTACGAGTACTAACAAGATAATTGAGTTTGATAGTCTACTGCACCATGCCTACCGCAACTAATATCATCATATCTTCAGCCGCTACCCTCAGCGCCAATGGTCCCCATTCCATTCCATCCATATTCCGTTGCAAAAGGCCAGGTCAAAGTGTTCATTCCTGCACCCTAGAGCTACTATGATATTTGGTGTTATCCGATTGTGCCAAGACGTGATCTGCGTGGCGCCAATATCAGACACGCACAGGTACTCGAGTAGCTCTGTGGTTGATGAAAAAGTAGAGACAATGAAACTTCCGCCTTACGGAAAAGTCACATTGCGCTGGGGCCGGAATCTTAAACCGAAACAAGGAAGAGCCTTAGGGAGACTGTTCGGGCGGGGAGACTAAGCGTGCGAGCACGTACGATACCAATATCGTAGTGAGCTAAGGCCAAGTGCAGGTAGTGATAACTCTTCCGCTAACCCTCCCCATTTTGTTCAATAAGTCTTGGAGTAGGAAGCACATGAGAGAAAATAAATTAGTGGTAACAAGAGGAGACAAAGGCACTAGAAAGACAAAACACGATTCCCAAACGCACACAAGTGACAAATTCCTGTGAAAAGTGTCCGGTCTCGACTCGACCGCGCGAGAATCCAGACCACTACATCGGAGGCATCTATTCGGCTATTGATAGATCCTCAGGCGTGGTCGGGCACTGCTGCCGGTGTGGTACTCGAACCCAAGCGTGCGTGCACGGTCTTATCACTCCTTTTTTTCTTCCCTTTTTCCTCCAAAATTGCCCCTTTCCCTGCGGATCGAGTGGGCGGCAGCGGGTAAATTTGCGGGTGGAGAGAGAGAGAGAGAATATCGGGGGAGCCGAGTTGTTATGTGCGGCGGGGAGCGTTTGGTTGGTTAGGCGTAGTTGGTTAGTTGGTGGTTTTGTTAGAGTTGTGGGAATTTCCTATCATACATACTGTTCGAGTACGGAGTGGTTGCCCGAGGGTGATACAGATCCTGCGGGGGGGGTGGGGACCTTTTTTTATTATAATTTGTCCGGGCAGTTGCGGTTACCGTACCGTAGGCTTTCTTAGGGGAATACTGGGTATCGGTGCCGGTCACTCTCCACTGGTAATGTTTAGGGGCGGCTACTCTACAGTACCGCACCCATATTGTCGAGTGTAGTGGCGTGTGAGGAGGCGTATCGTACTGCGCAGTACTCGTACCTACAGGCACCGGTATCATACAGATACTGCACTCACACTGCCACTTTCGCGAGTACCGGTACTGCAGTGCAAAACTGGTCGAGTTGAAGGCAAAAGCTCTATTCTCATACACGCCGAGTCATGTTGGAGAGGAAATAACAGTCTTCTTCGAGAAATCCGTGGGCAGACAGGACAGCTCCCGCAGAGCCAACAGAATATCGTCACTTTTGTCCTTCCGCTAAGGCTTTTTGCACTACTTACGGGATTTGCGGAATTGGAGGCCTGGTTTGTAATTTGGGGGGGTAAACAGGAATGATGGGGTGCCCTCGTAAAAAGTGTTGTTTGAGCATACCTGTCGGTGGTGCAGGAAAATATATCGAATTGTTATAACAAGGCGTATTCATTGGTTTCTACAGATAGTGCAGGTCGGTCGAACTGGGCGATATATAGCACCGTATCGGCGGCACTGGGCACCGTTGCCAGGCTGTGTGCCAGCTGCTTCCGCTCTGGAGTCTAATGAGGAATGTTATACGGTACTGTACGAATACTGAAGTCTGCTAGTAGAATGAAATGCGTGCCATACAGCTCCATAATTCAAAAACTGCTGCGGCTGGCGAGAATGAAAGATTAAGATTAAAATAAAATAAAAACCCCCCGCAACGCGCAAACTGGTGCCTGGGTAAATATATCCCCCGGGGCATCCGTCAACTGACGTAGCGTTTCTGCGGGGAACCTTGAAATGCGGGAATCGGAAAGCTGCGGTACGATAGGTTATTTGGCGAACCCTTGACTTGTCTCGACTTAGACCCTGTTCGGCGCCTATCGTACTTGTACTTGTGTGGATTCACCGGTAGGAAATATCACCATATTTCCCGAAAGCGGTATATGTTCCGAGACAAAATAATGGCAATTCCCCGAAAGTGTTATTTAGTGCTCTGCCGCGGCTGTGCTATATTGTATTTATGTTTATTTTTATGATATGACATTGTGTTGAGATGCTCGGGGGAAGGGATCTTGTGGCAAATATTATCGGGGTGAAATTTTGGCCGAAAAATATTACAGTATCATAATATTATCTGATTGGGCTTCCCGTTTTTGAATCTTTGCCTGAGCCCCTACGGTAGCCTAATTAACTCTTGCTTTCTTCACTCTACGAGTACTCAAAGTATTGTAAGTTACAGTATCGTTAGATCCTTTCCCCCCATTTCCCCCTCCCCCTTCCATTTGTTGCTACCATACCCGTTGCAATATTTAAGGAGAATATCGCGATAAAAATCCCGATATCATTAAATTTTAAAAACGTCGCGGTATTTGTGGGGTGCGGGACAGGGCCTTACAAGATATTTTCCATGATTGTAGAAATTTTTTTGGACCAAATATGATGACCCCCTATGATTGGTTGTACACTCTCATCAAGAAGCTAATCAACAGCAGAGGAGAGAAAAAAAAAAAAAAGAACCCTAGGATATGCAATTCTAGAAAGGATTATACAAAGATCCCAACCCTGCCTCAAGTTTTTTTATAGTAACCTGCCCCCCCGGACCTCTCTCTTCAAACCACCGCTCTAGCACCGCAACGATAAGGAAAAAGGGGTTTAGTGGTGGTCGCCATTTCCACCCCGGTATCCAACGATCTTTCTGCGACCAATCATCTTTCCAACAGTGTAGAAGCCGATGACCTGTAGTGACAAATTGCGATCAGAGTCGTGGAATATTATTAGCACGGAGCAGTGGACTGACCTCGGCGGTTAAGACACCAGCCTGAGCATATTCCTTTGGTGTGATTTCCTTGAGCCGGGCGAGGATAGAGGCGGGCTGGAGGGTAGGAGAGGTCGACACTGAATTCATAAGGGCTCTGGGGTTTTTGAGCATATCTATGATGGGGGAGAATGTCTTCTGAAACGTTTCAACGTTGCTTGTAGATCGTTAGCGTAAGGAATTGTGGTGATGGGTATGTGGTGGGAGAGTTGGGGGAAGTACGGAGGGGACATCCTTTGTCCGTAAAATACCAGTTTGGAAAGCTCTTTTGTGACCTTTGCGTAGTAGATAGTTGGAGGAATGAGTGCTGCTCGTTGGTGGAAGATTGTCAGTATTTGTGAAAGATCAGGCTGTAATGTAGAACATCAATTTTGAACGGCGGGGGTGGGACGCAATGCGGTTCAGTCAAACCTCATGTACCAATACCCTATACCGGGGGACGTGGCTCGATGTTGTTCAATTGATTCGCTTTCCCGCTCCCGGAAGACTACTCGGTGATTGAACGGAAAAATGAAATGCACAAGATGGAAAAACCAGTACTCACATTCTACACCTTTGATCAATTGCCCAGTCCTTCCGCCGACTTTTCCGAGCGAATTCCCCAGCACACTAGCGGCAGATATGAGCTTAGAGGCAGCAACTTTTGCTGCGTCTTGTGCCCTCGCAGCGGTTTGTTTTGCAGCATCCTGTGCTTTCGACGCAGCTTGAGAGGCAGCCTGAGATGCAGATTCGGCGGTTGTTGAAGCAAATCGACGAGAGGCCAATTGACGGATCGTCGGCGAACGGAGGAGGGATGTCTGCATGATAGAGACCGAGAGGGGGGTGAGGGTGAGGCAGTGAGGGGTGGATGGAGGCGTTTCGTTCAAGGTGTGTGACGATGATTTGACGGGTTCGCGGTAAAATTTCGGACGGTCAAAGGGTACCAGTACTATTGTGCTGAGGCTAAAACACCCGATTAGGGAAAATATCCTAAAACGGTACGTTTATGGGAAAATGAATGACCACCACGAGTGTGATATTTTCTACTCTTTAGGGATAGACTGAATTGATGTCATTGGGAAAGCACGGGTGGACTGGCTTTAAACTCGACCCTCGTCACATGCCGAGGGAGGTACTGTAGCGTTGTTTTGGAGCAGCAAACGAGCTCTCCGCAGAGGCTTTTTGACATCTCTCCCCACCTTTCCTCCGAGTAATTTCTGCCATTTTCCCCCATTCCCTTTGAACTTCATTCTCTTCACACAGCTCCTCAAAAGGTTACTGTTATAGACGATAGTGGTAACTCTTCGGGATCTTCGTTACTATCTACTCTTTGAAAATCCCACCTGGCCATCGGTGTCCTTTGTCTCTGTTTCGCCTATGCTATCCGTATAACAACCCCCCCCAGCGCCCCCTTGAGCTATGGCGAACCTGTCAACGCTACGCCCTTCGCTGGTGATACTGCTAGATCAGTACACGAAGCTCCTGCGCTCTTCTCCCAAATCACTCCGCATTCTCGCTGCTACAGTCCTCTGCACTCTATTTGGTTGTCTGTATGAGCGAAGACGGCGGAGGAAAGCAGATGAGGGCCGGGGGCGTGTGCTTCTGCGACGGAACTCTGCCATCCAGCTCAAAGATGGTTAGTTTTGCCCATAGAGGCTCTTCCTGTTTGGGGCTTCGTTTAACCATGTTCTCACCGGTTTTAGGTTCAAGATTGATCTATGTTCCCTACAAGCAAACCACTGCCAAAGTAATAATAAAACCGACCAAATCCACTACCTTTGATGCCCATCGTCGCCTGTTTCTCGAACCTTTAGGGGCCCGGAAGTCTCGCTCGTTCGGTGGCGCTGATGTGGGAGAGGGCCCTCCTGTTAATACTAAGCCGGGGTTAAATTTGGCTTTTCTTCATCAATTCTTGAGTCTTCTTAGTATTATGATACCTCGGCTCACAAGCAAAGAGAGTCTGTTGCTGCTTCTTCACACCTTCTTCCTGATAAGCAGAACCTATCTCAGTTTAGTAGTCGCAAGGCTGGACGGTGAGATTGTTCGAGATCTTGTCGCTGGAAATGGGAAGGCGTTTTCTTGGGGTATTGTGAAATGGCTTGGTGTCGGCGGTCCGGCTGTTTATTGCAATGCCATGGTACCCTATCCCTTTTTGTTCTGCACCTATGGATATTGAGAACCTAATATCGGGCTTGCCAGATAAAATATCTCCAATCGAAAATCTCAATAGCTTTCCGCACTCGTTTGACACGGTACATACATGACTTGTACCTCAATGATAGACAAGCCTATTACAAGCTCGGTAATCTCGATGGCGGCTTGACGGGTGGGGGAGCTGATCAGTTTATCACCTCTGATCTCCCAATGTTCTGTGACTCGGCTGCTGCGTTGTATTCTTCTCTTGGCAAACCCTTCTTGGACTTGGTGGTATTCAATTACCAGCTTATGAGATCGTTGGGTCCAATGGCACTGGCAGGCATCACGCTCAATTACGGTGGCACTGCATGGATGTTGAAGAAGTTCTCTCCGCCATTTGGAAGGCTTGCTGCTGCTCAAGCTAAGCGTGAGGGTGATTTCAGAGGGCTGCATAGTGAGTACAATTATATATATCGGCCAGTTGATTTACTTATCAACCTTCTGTAGCCCGGTTGATTGGAAATGCCGAAGAAGTTGCCTTCTACGGCGGCGCCGATATGGAGAAGGTGTTCTTAGAGAAAGGCTTCAAAGATCTAAAGCAAATCATGGAGGGCATTTATAATGTAGGGCTGCCCGGTGTTTCATCTTGGCCGAGTGGTTTTCTAACATTGCCATACCAGGTTAAAATCCAATACAACATGCTAGAAGATTTTGTCTTGAAGTACAGCTGGTGTGGGTTTGCCCCTTCCAGTTCAGTTTGGCGGTGCTAATAATGAGTGTTAAGCGGCCTTCGGATACTTGATCACCTCTCTCCCTGTCTTCTTGCCTGCTTGGGGCGGTCTTGGCGGTGTCCTTGAACTCGCTGGGACTGAGCCTGCGGGTAGGGAAAAAGACAGAATGAAGGGCTTTATTACTAACAAACGGCTCATGCTGTCGCTTGCGGATGCCGGTGGTCGTATGATGTACTCCTTCAAGGATTTGTCCGAATTGGCGGGTTATACTTCGAGGGTGTATACTCTTGTATCAACACTTCACAGAGTCCATTCCCAAGCATACTCGACTCCCCGACCTGAACTATACGGAATGGCCGATATTCAAGGTACCCTTCACAAAGGGTACGACGGTGTTAGGCTCGAGGGTGTTCCAATTGTTGCTCCAGGGCTCTGGCCGAGAGGTGGAGAAGAATTGGTGGAGAGCCTGGATGTTACGGTTAGGGAAGGCGAGCACTTGCTAATCTTAGGACCGAACGGCGTTGGGAAGTCGAGTATTGCTAGGATTGTTGCGGGGCTTTGGCCGGTTTACAGGGGCCTTGTCAGCAGACCCCGTGGCGGAGGGATGGATGGGATTATGTTCCTCCCCCAAAGAGTCTACCTTGCCCAGGGCACATTGAGGGTGCGCCGCTGTCGATTTTTTATGCGCTTAATGTTTCGGATTGTATGTTCTGATGCTGACCCTATTGTTTTCCAGGATCAAGTTATCTATCCACACACGGAGATGGAGATGCGTGCAGATGGACGGTCCGATCATGAGTTGAAAGGGATACTGGACGCCGTCCGTCTGAGGCGTCTTCCAGATAGAGAGGGTGGATGGGACTGCCGCAAGGAATGGAAAGACGTCTTGAGTGGTGGCGAGAAGCAACGGATTAGTTTGGCGAGACTTCTCTATCATGTGAGCACTCCCTACGTAGGTGACCTTAATTTATGAGCTGATTTTATTTAGGAGCCTAAATATGCTTTTATTGATGAGGGAACATCTGCTGTTTCCCAAGATGTTGAAGGTCTCCTTTATGAAACTGCCAAGGAACACGGGATAACCCTAATCACGATATCCTCTCGTGCACAGCTCAAGAAATATCACACCTTCCAATTGCAATTGGATGGTGGTGGGTGGGAATTTGACAGAATCGGAACAGAAAGAGAGCGTAGTAGCGTTGAGCATGAGCTTAGAGAGCTCAAGGAGAAGATGAAGAGTGTGGAGGGCCTAAGAGACAGGCTGAAGGACATTGAAGATGAACTCGCGAGGGTGTTCGTCCAGGGCGGTGAGGAGCTCCCAGCATATGAAGAGACAGAGCAGGGAAGCAGTGAGTTGGGAGAGAGTGCAGTTGTCGTGGAAGGCGAAGGACTTGAGCCGGCAAAGGGAGTGGATATGAGGGGGGAGGGCTTCGCTGGCGTGGTTGGGATGGCGGTTGGTATGGAGAACTCTGGGCAAGAGGAGGAAGAGGAGAAGGGAGAGAGCTCCAAGGATGCATCTGAGCCGGCCGTTCCCAAGGTAGGGGCCGAGCCGGCTAAACCGGTAGACCTGGAGAACGGGAGCTTTGCCGACACCGTAGGAACGGATCCTGGTGAAGATCAATTTACTCCTGCACTTGTAGGATTGAGACTTTAGATTTCATGTTCGAGTAGGGATCGCAAGTGTATGATATTTAAGCAACATTGTAAAGGGCTTCTGTGTTATCCTGTTTTAGATACTCTGGTATAGCTACCGTAAGTGCTTGAACACGAGAGAAACCTTCTAGGTCACTGAAATTACCCTTCTGGGATAGGGATGGAGAAATCACCGAATACTGAGCCCTCGGTTGAGACAAAAGGAAAAGAAAGGCATACAGCACCTTACTAGGAGAGGCAACCCCAACGTCCCAGCGCACGCCCATCGAATTCGAGCACAGTATAGTATCATATTTGCAATACCACATTCCCAACCCGCCGGAAAAGCCGACCCATCACCAAGACAACCATTTCACCCCGAACTAAGGATATTTTTTTCCCACTCGGTCGGAAATCACACTTGTCATCGTTAGCAACCAGCCCCGCTGCGTCCGGGAATTCACCCAGCCAACCCACTCACCATTCAGCATTCCTGAGAATTATCCCCTGACATCTTTTCTACCCCGCTATGGGGGGTGGGGTTTCTGCATATTCATGGGCGCTCACTCGGTTGTGTTTAGGGTGTTGTAAAATAAGTTGGCTGTGATAGGTATCGTGCGGTTCGGTGTGGGCGGGATTGGGGAGTAGCAGGTGTTTTCTCGTGCTCACTTGCTCGCTTGTTGTGCTGCCGGGGGGGGGCGTTTGTGGTTGTCTTTGCGGGAATTATTGCTTTTAATACTAGTGAAGGGGTGCGGCCGGAGTTGGTCCGAATGGTTCTCGGGTCGTCTGCCTGGGGCGGGTTGGTATGATATGGTAGCTAGGTCCTTGTCTGGTATGGTATGATACTCAGTCTAATAATCGTTTATTATAATTTAGAAAGTCCGGGTGAGTAATGATAGTAGGAAAAAAAAAAAAAAACTTATAGAACAGATCTTGGAATGTGAATCGGATAGAATCAATATATTCCTTTCTGTTTTGGTCGATGGGTTCCAAGCCTTGTGTATAAGGGGAAAGTTTGAGGGTAGTCTAAGAGGTGGGTGTAATGGATTAACTCGGAGATGTGGCATTGCTCGACGACCCCTTTGATGGCCAAGGTGGGTTGCCGCTCTTGTCTTGGGGATTGGGGATCTTGGCGCAGTACCAATATCGTGGGGATGAATGGATGACTTGATTGCCGATGATTCCCCCATGATGCGTTCTGAGCGCCCGGAGCTATCACTGGAAGCATGGCGATAGGTTCGATATGTATATCATCCGTCCATTCATTTATTCATTACACTCCTTCCTTATCCCGCTCCCTCCCCAGCCGTGATTGATACTGGCTGTCCCCTACCCCCAAAAGGGCAAAAGATGAGTGAGAAAACATGTCCAATACAATGAATGCTTCCAGCGAAAGACGTAAACCCCCATACCCACCGTTCCACCCGCCAATACATATCACCCCCATCCATTATTCCCGACATAAGAAACACTAGCTATGAATTGCCCGATCTCAAGATTTCTTAGATCCGATTAATGTACCAACTCTTCCCCCCCCTCCCCCACTCGGCTTCCTCGGTCATGACCGAGAGCGCTTACACTTGAACCAATTGTCCATTGTTGCAGCGGTACTGGCTAAGGCTGTAGCAAGCCTCGCCGCAAAGGTTCGGGTGAGTCTTTGGGCAGAGGTGGTTGCTCACGCAGACGTACTGTCAAATTACTATTAGCGATGGTCTCGCACGGCGAGGGAGGGGATAATACAGAGTTCTTATCATAGGCCTGTCCATTGCAATTACCAACGGGCACGAGTTGTCCATTGACGCAACCATAGTTCGCCGGGTCGAAGCACGCTTGTCCGCATGGCTGAAAGATAACGCCGTTGCTGATTGGGCAGAGGAGGTTGTTGTTGGCAGGGTAGCAGGTGTACTATCATGTATATTCCTTTTAGTCTCAGTGATATGGTCGTGTGAAGCGCGATTGCGGGTGAGGGAGGGAGGGGTGAGATACGTCCTGAGGGTAATATGGCTGGGTACCGCAGTACTGAAGCTGGCGCTCGACTAGGTTGTTAACGGGGCTTGCCAATGCGGCCGAGATGAGGGTGAAGGTTGCGAGGACATAGGTTGTGAACTGCATTTTCTTTTGGAATCTGGGTTGTGGAGGGAGGTGTTATATAGGTTTCTTTTGGTTGATTTAGAAGGGAGATGAACGATTGAATGGAAAGAGGCAAGTGAAGGACTTGTGATTTGGCTTGTGTATGCTTTCCTGGACCGGTGCTGGTGAGGGAATGAACATGAGAGAGGGAGGTAGAGGGGTTTTTATATTCTCTCGGGGGAGCTGCATTCGAGCTGTGGAGTATCGCACCGTAGGTATTGGGCTTAGGGGGAGCCGGAGCTGGAGCTGTAATCAGACTATCGTTCGATCCCCCGCCGCCGACTCCATTCATCTTCTCTCGTGTCACTCACTTATTCATTCACTAACTCAGTCATGAGCCTTCGCCTACAGTGCCTGAGATCTGCAGCTCTGCAGCTCTGCGGCCTGGCGAGGGCAGCTGTGCTTCACGAACCTTTCAATCACTAAACAATAACCCGCCAACCTTGTATTCTTGTGCACCGTATCCCGATTCTGCCTCCTCCCCCCCCGATCCATATGATCTAAAAATAGCCTTCCATCGTACCAAAGTGAGCCATAACGTGCCGTACCAGTAGTAGGGAGGGAAGCGAACAGGAGGGGTACAGCAAACGGCCTTACCAAGTTTATTGCCCTACCACCAGATCCTCGGTGTATCATTCGAGGGTACCCCTCTGTTTGTTGTTCCCATACCATGGGTGTGTAGCACTGCCCAGTCACTCGAACCTAGAACACCAATGACCCGAAGGCCCGAAAATTAAAAAACCTCATGACATTGCTTAACTCACTGTACTAATACGGAGGACAAGGGATTTCCTGATCGGGCCGTGTAACCAACCCACACCCATCCCACCCACACTCGTTCACAACTTCAACCCATTCTCTTTTTCTTCGCTTCCTCTTCCCTGTAGGACATAGGATAGGGCAATGGTTTTTAAGAGTACAAGTATCATACTGTACTAGTACAGTTGCACCCCGCTTTCCCGGATCTAGCTGGGCCGGGTACCGTACCCCGCTGAGCCATAGAAATTCTGCAGCGGCCACAAATTCTTATATGGAAGCACTGGTTGGGCTGGGAAGCAGGGGTTTCGGGTTCGTATGGAATCGCACTCTCTGTTCTTATGCAACCCTACTGTATTCTGCAGAGCCGTATTCCCGTAGTGCAAGCAAACTTGAAAGGGACTATCCCTAAAGAGGAGAAGAGGATGAAAGGGTGGGAATAAGCTTTAGATGAAAAACCAACTTGGTGCCCGAGGTGTGCAAGTTTTTTTCCATTGTTTTGCGGAGTATCATTATTTGGGGGTGCTGGCTGGGGGGGGGGAGGAAAGGAACCATCGGATATTTAAAATAGATGAACGAAATAAATACCATTAAACAGATAATTATGTGCAGTCTGTTCACCGTATCGAACCTTCCCTTCCACAGTCCCGTACACCCTGTTGTGCAGGACGAAATCCAGAAATTTCGGCCATCGGGATAGCCAGCCGCTCGGCATGGAGTATGAGCCAATCGAATCTGAATCTACCACGAGCGTTCAAGCGCAGGGAATGATTTGCCATACAGCTTTTGATCCCTATATTCGGATACCGGTACTTTCATATGGGATGCTTGCCCGGTGCGGAGCATCTCAACCCCATACCCACGATGCACAGTACGGCGCTGTGAAGGCTCTTGGGATCCGCCACTAGCATCTCAGTCCTGTAGTCTCTGGAGTTGGAGACGGGAGCTCTGGAGGGTGGTTAGCGTTTTCCCAAAGCGGTGGAGGATAGGCGTACTGGATGTTGGACCTTGCTCAATGGTGCGGGTGGCTTGCGGCCGTTTCGTAGGTCTGTTGGCCTGTCGGGTTGGCAGGCTGATTGCCTCTGAATCTCTGATAATCTGGTATGATACAGCACATACTGGTGCCGGCTGCCGGGAGTCGGTAGTGCATTTCAACAGCAAGGGCTTTTTTTTTACGGAATGGAGCCAGGTGCCAGGACCTTACAAGTAGCATTAGAATCGGCCCTGTCTCACGTCGGATTAAGAAGTCTAGTCCTAATACTGGTTGGCCATACCAAATCCGGAAGCCTCAATGGCTAATCATTCATCAAAGATTCTCATAAACAAGTCTCACGGTCCTTCCCACCATATCATGCAAACTTTGAATGCCTCCATCCCGAATCAGAACTGAAAAGGAAGCCACCCCGTAAACACTTTCCAATGGCCCAATGGGCGAGCCTTTACAAAAGAGATTTTTAAAAAAGAATTCTATCAAGTTTTTCAAGTGCTTTCATCGCAAGTTGGGTTGTCCCCCGATGTTAGGTGTCACGAGGGTACTGTATGAGTACAGTACCGCACGGTAGATCCTGAGCTTGTCTAGGGATCTTGCACTTGCCACTTTCTACTTTCCCT
The DNA here is from genome assembly GCF_000151645.1 of Tuber melanosporum. Lineage (NCBI taxonomy): Eukaryota > Fungi > Ascomycota > Pezizomycetes > Pezizales > Tuberaceae > Tuber > Tuber melanosporum. Next base: position 119,524 of record NW_003299096.1, on the reverse strand, counting down.
TCTGCCTTGCAAGGAGTGCAGACGGCTGCGCTGCGGTAGGGGCGCCCCTCCGGGTTTTATGATAGTTTACTTGCGCTTAACCTGCTTTGGTTACTTGTGATATCGGGGCGTTTTTGAGAGGCGACTGCTGCAACATGCCACCAAAATTTTTGCCCCTTTACCTGGATCTCGGTGGTATACCATAGCGGCAGTTCTTTCTTTCTTTCTTTTTTTTTGAAAACCTTCCGACACTACGAGCCACTTGTGGATTGTAACGGTACACTGCAGGAAACTGTCATTACTGTATCTGCACAGTACTGTATCTGATCTATGGCAAAGCGCTATGCGGAGTGCCAGTATCATGCACAAGTAAGGTGGCATTATTTATTGCACGTGGGTGAATCTGAATCCTTGATTTTTTTGCACTCAGTACAACCGCCGGTTAGTTGGGGGGGTGGGGGGGGCAGTTACACATTCTAGGAGTGTCTATAAAGATCTCGCGGTGAGGGGGCTTTTTCAGCTGCGGTCTCTCTCACAAAAACTTTTGAGCCCGGGAGGAGTGAAGTGAAGTGAATTACTGTACGGCACTTGAATAATTCCAGATTCGTGTATAGTTACGTCATTTCTGCAAGAGTTCGAGGGTCAGCTGTGGCGTAGATTATAGTACGGTAGCTTTTGGGATCCTACGATGCTTTTGATAGTCTGCGAAGTAAGTAAGGGTCTTTTGGATTGGTATATTGTGGGTTGGCGGGTTTGCTGCTTCTGGTAATACGTTTTTATTGCGGTGCCAGGAGCTGATGCGATACCCGCCAAAATAAGGACAGGGGAATGGAATGCTAACGATGGGTATTTCGATAAATGTCTGCAATGGGTTGGGAGGTTTAGGAGACTCCGGTCTGCCCGAAGCCGATTATGAGTCAATCTGGAGGGGAGGACGCTATTATTTCCTCTCCCATTCTAGTACCCTATCGTATTCAATTGAGGGTGATACTCTGTCCGTGTATGGGATTTTATGACGGGCGGGCATTTACTCTGTGCTGGGAGGGCTTCTCGGATAGTTACGGAAACTAATGCACAGCTTTGGTTCCAACCTGGGGTGCTTGGGTTGGATCGTTGTACGAGTAGGAGGTGGTGGTTTTTTAGTTGATCGGTTGTAGTTGCTGAGTGACTTGTCTTTGTTTGGTGTTCGAGTATCATAGTTGTCCATCCATTGCATCTGTCTATCGTCTCTCGGTTAACTTTATATCCAGGATTTGATGCTCGTCTGGCCAGCACAAGGACTACTCCAGGTGGCTATGGCGAGGTCGACTTAATTCAATTAGCAAGAGAGAGGGCGCACCGGCGAAATTCAGGATTGGGGACTTCAAGAGACCGGGGGTTCAGTCAGGGTTAAAAAAAAAAAAGGGTAATAATAATAGCTTGCTATCCCTGTAGTTGTGTCCTGTCAAATAATAATTCCAGGCCTATTATTTCCCCCTCTTGACATGATAGCAGCCGTGTCAGCCCAAACCCGATCATCCGAAGAGACCCCACCCCATGAAGAATCACGAACTAGTGATCTACCAACGCCTTTCACTGGCCAGAACACACCCCTGTGGAAGTCCGAAATGTTGTGAAACCTATCGGTTCTGCTAGTAATCCATTCCTCGAGGTATTTCCTGGGTAACTTATCCCCCTTCTGGATGTGGCGATGCACGGTTACAATCATGGAACACCCAAATACCATACTCGAGTACACGACCGGACCAAATACACGGTCTCCACCGATTGGCCTGTACTCGTACCCGAGTACAAGAGGTGGTGATCGCTAGGATTTGACCAATCAGTAGTGCGTGTGTATTTGGACCGGGTGTGTATTTTGGTGTTCCACGATTGTACATCCAATGAGGAAGTAAGGTTTGCACGTTGATGACAGCGAGCACGGTGCACTTCGTATTCATTCCCCCGTTCTAAGACATTCAATGTATTCACCTGCACGATTTTTAGCCTTAGAAGAGGTACCGAGGATGTTATATCGTTCTTATACTTTTGCCCTGTACCCGAGCACTGAATGGTACAGCGCCCAACTTGCAATTGATTGGTCCCCGGACTATGTTTCGGAGATGATATTGTACAAGTACAGCATCGTGACCGGAAAGTGCGGGTAGCAGATACATTGACAAGGAAGCCATGCCACCCCACCATGGAACTGCGGCGGTGAAAACTTGCTCGAGACAGTCGCTCGCGAGGCCGCAGTCAGGTATCAGCGTTCACTATCCGGCTCATTCGCTCAGTGCTAGTACAGTACTGCTTAACTGAAGCTCAGTCAAGGTGTAATATCCCTCGAATCGGTTTTGAATAGGCCCATTTAAATCGAAGCCTAAATGTCCTGCAGGTCGTATCGCACAGATCTATTTCAGTTCTACCCATGTTCTCGACAGGATAGACCTTATGACCCTCTGGAATTTCTCGCAATGTTCTGACGTTTGTATCACAACGGCTATTGTATAAGGGCAGAGATCGGCCGGAGACTCAAGACTCTGGTGGTATGCAATAGCAGTCGTGGTCGCAAGCGTCAGAACATTGTGAGTATTCGTATGTCGAAGTGTTTTTTTTTTAAAAAAAGAACCACTATTGCATACTACTAAAAATTGGCCCTTTTGCTCAGATCTGGATGGTATGCAATAGCAGTTCTTTTTAAAAACACTTCGACACAGCGAGTAGACTGCCACGCTGTGTGATTTCCTCCCACTGAAACTGCCCTTTTGGGTGAGATGGGATCGATCTGGCCAACGGGACATATTGTGGCATACCGGAAGAGTACACTAGTAATGGCTCAATTAAAATATTCAAAGATGTGAGCTTTTACTAGACTTTTCTTTTCCTCCGTAATCTTCATCCACCGATCCATCCCCTGGAGTTCAACCACAGTGTCCCTTCGTTCCGGAACAGTCAGTAAGCGCTTTTCAAGTGGGGCTACTATAGTAATGTACAGTTAGAACTAGAATACTCGAATCTCACGCTAGGACGTGGGAATTGCCTCTCCATGTAAGGTCTTTCCTTTTTTTCTTTTCTTTTCTTTTTCCCCTCCAAGCGGAGTACTGAAAGCCGATTTTTCCGGGTCGACTCCCCATTTTTATCCAGAGAGGGGACTTCTGAGAGTCTTATCGCGAGGTTCAATTATTATTCTAGTTGCCACGGTACAAGTACCTGGTAGAAAGTTAGTGAGTAGTTGATTTAGGTTAACCAGTAAAACAATCCCTGTCTTGTGCGGGAAATTCTCCCCTGGCACCTGTATATATCTCCCACCTATAGTACCTGTAGTAATCCAACAACTGAGAGCAGCAGGATCTGTCGACCTTCTGCGAGTACTGCTGTTAGTATGCGCCCTCAGATAGCGCAGAAACGTTGATGTATAATCATAGATTTGATTTTTAGCTATCCCTATCCGGTGCGGGTAGGCTCTTAGCATATAGGCAACCACCCTTCGGTACTTTACCTTAGAAAAAGGGAAGAATAAAGCTGAGAAATTTCACTGGATATCATGGCCCGTTGAGTGCGGTCAAGTCTATTTTATAGTTACGATTCAACCTGAAGACCATGAATATACTACTAATAGACTCAACTCTCTGCAGTACTTGAGTGAAGAATTCAGCATAAGTCTATGGTAGTAAACTCGGAGAAAAATTCTAAGTTAGCAACTTCTGAGTAAATTGCCCAAAAAAACTCAAGGGAGACCTCCAGATACAATTATCATACCGCTGATCAATCCAACAATGTCAAGCTGGCTATCATTCAGACGACTGCATCACTTTCCACTTCTTGTGTCCCATGGGATACCGGCGATCTTGTAGAGTAGGACTTGCCGGATCCTGCTTTGCCGGGTACATACATTCGAGTAAAAGCTAACATCGGAGATAGAGGTAGAAGTAGGTACTGTATGGCATAGTGCCTGTATATGACAGCACATATGCTATCGGTACAGGTCTGGAATTAAAGCCTGGTATTATTGGAGTTATTGGGAACTTTGGGTGGTTAAACTAGAAAAGAGGTTATCTGTCACTGAAGCTGTCCAGAGATCGAGATTTGTAACTATAGAGACCATTAGTATTTAGAGTCGAATAGCAGAAAGGGGTTGAGAATGGGAAATGCCGCTCAGACTACAGAGACTCCGTTAACGGTGCCCCCTTTAGGACCACAGCACAAGTAGCCACGAGGTACTGTACTGATAACACTTGTACTGTACAGTAGATAGAAATCGCTAGAGTGTCTAACCCTCGTTAGTAACCCCCCCCCCACAGCACTGTTCATCCTCCCTGGAACATCGTGAACGACCGTACCATAGCAGACTAAGTAGGTTGGCACACCCGGCCTAAGTCCACTACTAGTGGTTCAATCTTGGCGCTGTCCATCTTTCCAGCAAGAAGTTCAAGTAATGCCAGGAAATCTCTTGAGCGTCCTCGGACTCATAACTAAATCTGGTCCAGCTCCGATGGCGGGTAGACCATTTATTAGTTGTATTTCCAAAATTTCCCGATGCACCCTTTTTCCTATTTGTCCTCGTTTCGTCGGTTCGCCCTTGATTTCGAATAGTTGTGTTTGCGGAGTAAAACCGAGTATGTTTGTTTGTCGCTGTTCTTTTGGGTGTTTCTTCTCCCCCCCCCCTCTCTCTTCAGGAAGGGTTAAGATTGTGAAGCATTCAAGTAGTGATAATGGTTAATTATTTTTTGTTAGTTCCAGTCTCGGCTACCGCTGTTGTGGGATGTGAAGAGGAGGGGTTAGCACTGGGATTGCTTTTGTGGAGAGTTTGTTTCACCTGACTGACGTGCTTGGTGGAGATATCGCGAAATATTGATGCTGACTGATGTTAGTAGCTAAGTTGTATCACCTGAACTGCCGTTGGTCCCGAAAACTTGGTTACTGCAATTAGAACCATATTGTTTGGTACCCCCTGTAAACTACCAGTATCATACAAAATGTGCAGGACAGCGTGAGGTTGTTAAGGAATGGGGGGGAGAGGCAAGGAAGTTACCCTGCATGCGTCTGCAGAAAGCTAGCTTCACAGGTTGTAACGTTCCCTCCATCAATCTACCCTTCGTAAGATCCATCATAGCTTTTTTGTAGAAGTATGCTCTTGGTCGGTTTTGGGTGACACTTAGTTTTGTAGGCTGACTCTGGATAGAGGGGTCGGTTGGGGATGCAGAGTGCGGGGTACATTTGATCCAATGAAGGAGATTTAAGTTGTCACAGAGGGAATGCAATTGTGAGTGCCGACGGAGCTTTCGGACTAAGCATGCTAGCAAAGACGGAATACACTTCTACCTGTTCTATTATTGTATATTATTGTAATATATTGGAGGGAGCACTACCGGTAAGTTATTATGGACAAGCCTGAGATCGGTTACCGAGTGATCGTCCATGAACAAGGTCTCAAGCTCACCGGGGGGGAGCTGCAAAGTGCAAATATGATATGACCTAACTTGAGGGAGGGGTCGAATTACCAACCATTGGTGCTATCATATTTTCACCCAATCCCCAGCTTCTCTAAGTGCAAATTTTCTCCGAACGGTGAAGTAATTCGAACATTGTGGGAACCGGGTCAGACTTATAAGCGGCGCCACGCCACCTTTCAGCAACGGGATATTAGGTGAAAGACCACCCCTCTTCCGCATTAGCGTAATCCGCAGAGCCTCTCGGAACGTCTTGAATTTGGGTCCCGGGGATCCCAAACCGACATACCGTTCTAATTATCAAACATATCCAGGTTCAAAAAATCTCCACCCTTTTTATACGGGAGTATCCGGAACCTCCTGTCGAGATAGTGGATAGAAAGTTTGGGTAGTTTGAACGCGTAAGGGTGTAAGTTCAGTGTAGGAGTGGTTCTTCTTATGATATCATAATAAATTTTCGTCGCATGTGGTCTGACTCCCCTTAAATATGCGCGTGAGCGCCGCTCCCTATAATTGGGTTTGCAATCGCATATTTTAAGTTTATTTAGTTTTCAGATTCCAACTCCATCACTCGTACCTTAAAACCGAAATACTTGGGAAGGGCGCTAGGACGTTGGAGTTGTCTCCTAGTAAGGTCTGTTGTATTTTTTCTTTTAATCTGTCTAAGCTGAGGACTGAAAGAGAATATTTTCGCTGTGTTCCCCCCGCCAATACAGAGGGGGAAACCCCCGAGGTCCCAGCGCAATGAATTATTCCGGTTCTTACTGTAGCCTAGTGGCCACCAAGAGCATGTTAGGGATTCTGGGGGCCTAGGTAGCAATCTGGTATTCAGCCCAGGTGGCAAGCACCACACGGCTTTGATGCTGCCAAAACTTGGCATTGGTGGTCCCAAAAACCTTGTCCTAAGTGCTCACCTTTGTTCGACTTTGTAATTTACCAAAAGGTGAATACTAGACCTTCTCCTGCAGACGGTAAGCCTCGACCAAGAAATATCAAGGGCCGCCCGAGTCTCTAGCTGTAAAAACAACCACCGAAAGTGTTCTCCCGTCCTTCGAAACCCTAGTGCTAGTATCTTATGCATTCCCCATCCCCCATGAACAAATATCCCAGATCACAGGATGATCCATAAACAAGCACTCGTGCTTGGTACCCGATCACGCGCAGGCTCCACTTCGCATCCCCTAATACTAAATAAAGGGTTGGGCATCTTGGATTAAGAAGAGTCAATGTCACCATCTCGGCACCGGCCAAAACTCCATACCGCCAAGTGCGAGTAATATTTGGCGGATGCGCAAGGGCGGGGACATAAGCCGGAAGGTAGAGGACGAGGGAGGACTCCGTAGGTGCCGTGGGGCGCCTTACTGATAGGTGCCTGGACGTGATATACAGCACCCAAGTGACCGTACTCGATAGGCTTGATTATAATCACCGTTGGCGGACCTGGATTCCAGAATCTCCCTCTATGAGCAGGTCCAAGATCATAAACTGGAGAAGCCATATTTGGAAAGCCCACCACCTCCATAGATCGCCTCTGAGCCTGCTTTCGCGCCCCAAAATCGGCATTCAGGAAGGTATCTGCAAGGGAACGGGTCGCTTACCATGTTTTGAGATCGCATACGACTGCCACGGGTTTATGGTTGGTGCTCTTATTTGTTTTCCTATTGTTCCAGGATTTCGTACGCGGCGCCGGATGAGAGGCTTTGTTTGGGCAGAGCCGGCTTGAGCGAACAAAGCGGCAGCTTCAACATCGCATGCTTTCTCCTAACCCGGTATTGTGGATGAAAGAAAAGCTATGGCGTTAGAATATTAACTTAATGACTCGTTTTCGGAGGATAAGAGATGAGATGAGACAGCTCTCTTTCTTACCGTTATATAAGAGGGCTTCCCAAAATATTTCACCGACATCTCATTTCAATTTCTCAATCGCCGCACAAGCAGCCCACGGCGATTAGTGCTAGTACTAGGTGGAGGTAAATTTATGTGATTCGGGTATACAATTTCCGGGAAGTTTCCCCCACCTTGCTTCTGTTGATATAATATCCCCTTCCGGGTAAACATGACAAACTAAATAGTAGTTGCGAATTACTACTACCATTGCTGTAAGAACGTTCCTAGCTGTATTTATATTGCGACAATAATATTCCTGCTGATACAGTAAGTTATTGTTGATATGCTCGCACTGCGGGGTTGAAGTTACCAATCTAAAGGTAGTCGCAATTGTCAGTCCGGTAGGAATTAGCTTGACTTATTTAATGTGATGTCGAATTCAGCAGTTTATGCGGTGGTAAATATGATATGGAATTGTGGAAGCAAACCGCCATTCAATGAACTCCTGTGTAACCACACAACAATGTAAATCAGTCTGTTCTGCGGTCTGCTGTTAATGTATTATGTAATTCTTGTAGGGTACTTGTAACTCATACATTCAGTACCTTTCCTCATCTGAAATATAAAATTAATATTTTTTAATATTTTTTCCTCTTGATTCTACCAAGGAAGTTTATACAATACAGTATGCCTCTAATTATTTAGGTTTTTATATTAGTAGCTATTTCAAAAGTGGTGTAATATATAATACAAAGATACTGTGGAACTATCTATAGAAGATAAACTACTTTTTAGTGGGTAATATAAATAGGGAGAATTATAAAAAAGAAGGAAAATATAAATCATCTCTACTTCATAGTTGCAGTTTATCTAGATAGGTTCATATAATAATATTCAAGTAAAATATTATCAGATTCTGTAACAAGTTATTACTTATTAGATAAGAGTGATATTAATTCTACATATTTCAAATATATATATGTATTCTGTCTCTCTAATTAATTAATTAAACTACTTTAAGTTCAAGTTGATAAATATTATACTATTATACTCTTAACTAAGGTCGCTTTACCAAAATGAAATACTATTAAGCAAGTACCTGTATTTTCATTTTCCTTACCAAGTTGTTTTATTCCAACTTTATCTTTTCCATTTACTAACTTAATTATAATTTGAGTTGTTGTTATTTTAACTCATAGTTTATTTATAAAAAAAATAAATTATATTTATATATTATGATTGAAAGAGATGGTATTATGATTAATAGTACTAGTACTCAAGTAGTTGAAAAATTAAACTTGTTTGTAAATACTAAACTTGAACTTTAAGAACAATACCTTACTTTTTTTCAATATTTTCTAATAAGGAACTTTAATTATTAGAACTATTGTTATTATTAGTAAAGATATCTCATACTACCTATTTTCATTTTAGTTTTAATAGAGTAGGTTGGAAAGTCAAACAGATATGAGATAAACATACTAAATACTTTGTAAAAAGTCTATTTGTATCAACTACATGATATCTCATAGGTATAGTTTCGATAAGTGTTCTAAACTTGTAAGGTTTATATTATTTTAGGTATTCTATATAACATTCTATAATCAATTGTAGATTATATTTTTTTAGAAAGATATTTTAAAGATAACTTTTTATAATATGTTAAACTATTTTCATATAATCATATATGTGCTAAGCAGTTGAGCCAAGGAATGATATCTTAGATAATCAAAATGAAGGATCTGATCATTTGATAAACAGTGATCTTATCCACCTCTGTTGTATTTAACATCACAACCACATGCTACACCTAAAATGCCTAGATCCAACAATAATAATACACTCTACCATGTGGTAGAGGGGTGGCTAGTCATATATATACTGAGCAGTACCGCCAAGACCTGCTATCATCTTATAAGAATGTAAGATCTGATAACAGTGATGGTAGATGTAGAGGGGGAAATTTCAGAGCATGTATATATTAGAAATACCAGGATCTGATACCCAGGTGTTACTTTAAGTAGGGTAACCTCACCCAGAATCAGAATCTCTGGCCTCCAACACCCTCCTCCAGCCCCCTTACGGGGCCCACACATCATCATATATATTAATCTCAGTTGCATTTTGTGACTATAATACCACAGAATTGAAGTTGTTAAAATAACATCATATACATTGCCGCTGTCCATCCAACCAGATCCTGTTCAGAGGACATATGAAAGGGGACCTTCGGCTAGGTCTGAGAAGTGGAATGGAGTAAATCCATCAACTACTCAGAAAGCTACTAGGCTTCAAATATCTGATACCTTTGGTATGAGCTGTAGGTAACAGGACGTTTTCGCACAAGAGATGGTATTAAATAGTAAAGAATCTTAGCAAGAGACCAATACATTCATATCCACCCTACAATGTCTGAAAGAGTCTAGAACTCTGAGAAACACTACCCTAGAAGCTATTGGACTTCATAGAGTATTGCAACTAGGTTTCAGAATACATTGTAGTTACGAGGATAATTTCCAATACTACAACAGTGATTAAAACTCTGTTACCCAGAGCAATAAAGGGTTGCTGACCGAGGGAATATTTATCTATCCAATGGAATATCTTTCTGTAAATTAGTAGAAATTCTTTGGAAGACATCTATTGGTTAGGTATAGAGTTATGGAGGTTTAAAGTCAGACAACCTGAGAAAAGGTTGTGATTACAACTACCTTCACAGATGAAACCTGCAGATGAAACTAATCATTTTATCAATGATGGAGATAATTGGAGCCAACTTAATTTGACTTGAAAACTAGGTCACAAGTCTAAAGACTCTAAGGATCGGATAACTACTATTGGGAAAAGTATAGTTCTGAGTTAGTTAAATCATAATTGCCAAAGAGGGTGTGGTAATTTTCAGGGTCTCTAGGTATTCATATCTTCTGAAAATACCCGACGTTGCGAGTTATAATCAGAGAGGTACACAGTTGTATGATAAATAAATATAGTCCGTGAACACTCAGATGTGGAATATAAATATTGAAGTGCCTCCCAAGCTTTAGACATTATTAATATATGGAGAAGAGACCTTAATAATATAATATTATTTTATGATTCTATCTTACTTTATCAAATTTACTTCACTCTTAGTAGTCATAAACGAAATGAGTGAACTCGAGCCTTCCAAGACAATTTCCATCTACAGAAACCAATTTTGATTGGCATAGACAATTCTGAAGTCTATCAGATTGTCTTCACCTAATGGCATGTAATTTATGATAAGATTTAAACTCAATAGATTCATTCTCACAAAATCTAATTTAATAATTCTTTTCTATATTCTCTAAAGTTGAACATATCCAAGTTCTGGCAATTTCTAACTATCCATATCTTCTCTCTCAGACTTTCAACATTTACAACGTGCCCGAGTATCAATTGAGGGGATTCTAGTACTAGGTACTTGGAAGTCCACAGACTCCTTGGTAGGATAACTATATATAGGTTCTGGATTTACTAAAGTTAATATACCCCTCCAGCTTACTTATAAAGCTGAAACATCTTAAAGGATAATTTGAAGAGTTGCATCTCATGACTATAATGTGATTTCAATAAAACCTTCATAACATCATATATATTACTGCATATAAAAAAAACCTCTGACTACTTCTGGAAAGTAGAATAGAAGAAATCTATCAAAGAGGTATTAAGTTATTAGACTTCAAAGTTAGGATTTCTAATTAGAAGCTGAAAATAACAAAATACTTTCATTATGATAATCTGTAACTACTTCTACAGAGCCATAGAGGCTCTAAGAAGTAGTGAGTATACTATCAATACCTATCTGAAGGCTGTTCAATATTAGTTGGTTCTGAAAATAGGATTTCTTTAAGGGTAATTCTCGAAGAGATAAGGCAGACAAGGGGAAGCTGCTTAACCTCAAAAGGCCTAATAGGTAGTAGATATGAAGTATTAATACACTGTCTACTAAAACTGCATTATACATTAGTATCTAATATTTAAGCTAGCTACTTTGTAAAACTGGAAGAGACTACTGGAATAATAGTCATTTAGACTAAAGTTTCAGGAAAATTTCTATTCTACTCTATAAATTAAAGACTACTAGTAAGAAGGTAATCGTACACCAACAAACAGTGAAGACTTTATGAAAGATTTTAGGATCAAATAGTGTTTACACTTGTTATTATACTTTTAAGCACTATTATGTACAAAAAATAAGAGAAGTTCCAAGTTATATACTAATTAGATGTAGTATACAAATGCTTAAATATGAAATATAAATATTGAAGTATCTTCTGAGCTTTATTAATATTATTAAGCTATAGTAAAGAGATCTTAACAATATAATAAGTTTTATGACAAACTTTCATTACTTTTTATTTACTATTCTACTTAGTGAGTACTTAGTAGTTATAAACAAAAAGAACATTACTTAGCATTCCTAGATATATCTTTGTCTTTCTAAAAGATTCTAGCTTAAGCCTCCTTGATGTATACTAGAGTTGGCTTCTACCTAACACTTTTCAATAGGTTTTAAATTTAGCAAAAACAGGAATCAATAGATAACTTATATATCTTAATCTTGTAGCTCTACTTTTATATTTTCTGCTGTATGCACTAGTACTCTATCTTATATAAGCTTTAAGCAAATTATTTCTTAATAATATAATTTTGAATATATATAAATTACTAGCTCAGTATGTGCCAATGTGTAGTAGCTTTCAGAGTTAATTAAGTCCTAATTCTTTTTTCAAAATATGTTTAAATCTTGTATTTTTCTATGAAAGCAGCTTTAAAGCATACCTATTTTCCATTCATTTTTTAGTATTTTTCTACTAGACAAGTTGGAACTCACTCTTGCTACCTCTTTTTGTTACTCAAGTTTATATATGTCTGCTCCTAGTTACTAAGGTCTCATCATTTCAAGGAATCTAATACTACTATTTCATAGTCTAATTTACATGATTGTAAACATATTGAAGTCTTACAATATAATTTCACTATATAATTAGTAATTCTTTTGTAATCAAATGCATGTAAAATTTCTCCTTAATTAAGGTTACTTGAATAACTTTTCCTTCTATATTTAACTCATACTCTTCAGCCAGCTACTGAAATGAGGCTATTGATTATAGGTAAATACATATATATATATATGCAACATCCTAGATTTATAGTTAGGTATAGAGAGAAGTATGACCTGATTACTTCATTGGAGTAATCAGAAAATTACATGTATACTCAATCTACTGAACAGAAAATTCGGTTCTACCTTGAATTTCTCTAATCTTCCATTCAATAGAATATAAAAGTTAGCAATCTCTCTTATCTCATATTGAATTGAAACTTATTAACCGCTCGATTGAAGTAGTAGGTATTTTGATTCATTGAGAAATGTCCTGGGAATCAGTATTTATGAAAATATTATACATTTATCAAGCTACTATCCCTTAGAGAGCTGAAACAACGAAATTCAGTACCGCTAAGAAATTACGCAATTGACTGCAAGTGAGCACAGGGATCCAAATTACTAAATCAACATAGTGATATCAAAAAAAAAAAAAAAAGCTAGACCGAAGACCTTCCTGTACTGTGATATAATGGAAAACAAGAATAATAAAGGGCTATATAATACCGTTCACACTAGGATCACATTTGGTGTATTTTCATCTCTGAACCTCCTTGCTTGTAATGCCAGTGATACTATAGACACCATGCTTGTGTAGTTCTCCATACAAGTATAGGGCCCTTCAAGGTTCCACCACCACCTATTGGTTCAGACTTCTGTGAGTTCTTTGTGATATAGGTTTGGCGTACTGGATTGCATAGGCGGTAGTGGCACAGGGTTCGGTAGAGGAAAGTAAATTTAGGCTTTGGAGAGAAGTCTTTCTGACCGGCAGTAACAAGGACACTGCTAAGTGAAGACTGGAACATGTAATGAGTAGTGGGGAGCCGTTGGTTTGTACAAGACGGTAGGCATTAATGATCGCAGTGTCAAGTAACCAGTAAAAAAAGGTTTGGCAATTCTGCCGTGCCATACACTATGTGGAAAAATATAATTGGAGCTTGTCAGCAGTATCTACACTACCTATATATTGGTTATAGTCATTATCGATCTTTAGAATTACTAATAGCTTGCGATATTCTACAGCGGAAAAGGACCTTAATGCAGGTACTGCATTGGTACTGGTGTCTCTTGGCTTTCAACAGTGTTTCTCTACCCAAGAGGTATTAGGTTCAAGATCATAGACCGCAGATAATAAATGCATTGTATTATTATCCTGCCACAAAAAAGCCATAACAGGAGGAATCCCCCACCTCTGTGGTCCAAATTGCTGGTTTCCTTTTGGCTCTTTTGCTGTATTAGCTATGTGATGCACTACAATCCCAGTAGCAAAGTTCTGTTCAAGGATACCTGTTACCTTATTTTTATTGATATTTACTGCTGCACTGTACTGTACTATAAGCTCCTATTCCATAATCAAGAAGTCATGCAACTAGGCATATATTTGAAAAGTAATTATCTATGTAGGCAGTAAAAAAAAGCATACAATATTGTAGTATTGTAAGCATCTGTAGTACAGCAGAAGAGGTGGGTGAGAGTGAATAGGATTTTTTTTGCTGTTCTGTGGTAACAAAGCTCACAATACATGAAGTAAGCTACCAGTCATAGGTGTATCCTGCATCACACAATGCCAGTACCTTATATCCTAACCTAATAGACTTATTTGGTATTTAAATTGTATGAGCAGAGCGACAAAGAAACCGAACTATTATTTCATCAATTGCAATATTTGTAAATGGAAGAAAACTGTACTTTGAACTCCTCCAAATACCATTATTCAAAGATTCAAGCTTCTCATACCAGCTTTGAGTAGGAATTGGAGACTTGGCGGACTCTGAGATATGCAGGTAATGCTTTAGCTGTTGAAACCGTATGTATCTCATCCTATATATTGGTTCCAGAACTATACCTCTCACTTGCTACCAGAAAACCTTTAGACTAGCACTTCTCGCTACACCTAAGTGAATCAATATTGCTAAAAATATTCAAAGTTCTGAAGCTGTGGTAGGGTACAACTTCTGAATAAGAGGGTAACAACTATCTCTCAGGCCAGCATCATGTATACTGGCATACATGTTTGTATGCTTGACTAGAATTTCAAGTTGTTTCTGCAAAAAAAAACAATGAGAACAACTGATAGGGGTCAGTAAGTCTGGTTGCTAGCCTTATAGCTTGACTTTGGTGTAGCAGAAATAGTCCTTGGAATGGTATATGGGACAGCCAATAAGGGAAATTTCAGATCTTTTCAGCAGCCAAGAGTGATTCCGTTTCTCACCCCTTTGCCTTTACCGTTGCCTTTCTCTTTTCCCCATCAGTTATCATGGGATTTTTATTTGAACATGATAACCCGGCTTGTTCAGTTCAAGATTCAGTACCTACTGTGTTACGTTTAGCATCCTACATGCATATTGGGCTTGGCCTTGTACCATTCAGTGGTAGGACAAACAATGAGACTCACTGCTGAATAAATTTGTATCTCACCCTCCCAGGTACTACTTGCATGCTTGATTTTCTTGTTCAGGGAATTTTTCTTGCAGGATTCAGAATGATTGAGGATTTTTGTATCAATCTTACAAGATTCAGCTTCTCACAATATTGCTTAGTGCTTATTCACAATATGTCTTAGACAGCACCGTTGCGCAATTTCTTGGCGGCACTGAACTTCGTTGTTTCAGCTCTCTAAAGGATACCCAATTCACTCCCTGTATCCGTACTAGCTTATCCATCCTTGTTAGTAGAATATACAATACTTAGAAACTCTACCTCCGTATAGTCGACTGCAGTCGACGGGTCAGTCCCGTCCCGTCCAGTTGCCGTCGGATGGCCGTCGACGGTCGACCGACTGGACAACTGGGAGCACTGATCAGCTTATATGGCGTTTGGCCTTTAAGAATGCTTTTAGTGGTGACGACTAGTTTGAAAAAAAAAAAAAAAAAAATTTAGTTTCTAAACTATGAAGTCTCACCGACTCCCACCTTCCACCTTCCAACGACAACTATCCTTCCTCG
Organism: Tuber melanosporum; assembly: GCF_000151645.1. Taxonomy (NCBI): domain Eukaryota; kingdom Fungi; phylum Ascomycota; class Pezizomycetes; order Pezizales; family Tuberaceae; genus Tuber; species Tuber melanosporum. Next base: position 104,216 of record NW_003299096.1, on the reverse strand, counting down.
CTAACCACTTCCTTTCTTTGTTCCTCCGCGTATGCCAGGGTCCCGGATATTAGTAACAATAGTAACGATTAAAGAAAAGAAGGAAAACCTCGGAAGAAAAAAAGCTGAAGATAAGGAGAAAGAAACGGGAAAGAAAAGCAAATGTGAGAACAACACCTAACATGAGCGTATGGGGTGGCTAATATAACAAGCTCGTAGTTGATTAGCCAAACGAGTAGCAAGTAACTAACATGTAAGTTGGCGATCCAAAGAATATGTATCATCTCGGTGCGTTATTCGTAATCATAAAGCAGTATTTCAAGGAAAATCATCAAACAGAATTTCGCAAAAGTAAGAATGGTTGAGAGAAGACATTTTAGAGGAAAAGAAAAAGGAGATTCATGAAAGTGGAGGATGAAAGAAAGCAAAAAATGGACAGCTTAGCAACAGAAGCGTCAATCTATCTTTCCCCTTTTAAAGTCTTCTTGATTCCTTGCCATTTTGCGAGTTCGACTTTATTAGGCTTACAACCAGGGTCGTCAGGGTCGCCACGAATTTTCGGCTGATTTTTCTCTCTAATCATTTCGAAACGATAGACAGCGTTCTTTTTATCTAGTAACTCGTAGGCTCGGATGGTGTAAAGACCATCATAGCGAAGTCCTTCAGCGGGCGCATATGGTGACTGGGACTTGGCCGAACGGAAGAGACGGATCTTGGTTCCGTTCTTGAAGGAAATCATAAGTAGCTTCGTATTGTGAGACGGAATACGGTCACCGGGCTCGCGGTCCTCGGCAGGGTCGGCTGCGTAATTAATTGGAGCGTCAATTCCCATGGTACCGCAGTAGAGGACTCTATCAAGTTCATCGAGGTCCGGATAAAGAGCACCACCTGAGACAATAACGGAGATCGCACCGATGACATTGTTGCCAGAGATACCTTTAAAAGTGAAAGTAGGTTAATAAAGGGACAAACAGCAAAATGAGAATAGCAAAAAACTAAACTTACCAGCTTCCAATTCGCCATGAGCCCCATCTCTTAAAGCACAGATTTGAAGTGGCCACCATTCACCAACAAACAATTCATGATTCCCCTCAACATTATCATCCCTTTTCCAATTATAATCCTCTTCGAGCTTATAGTGCCTAGTACGTTTAACGCTCTTTGCACCTCTTCCCTTAACATGTGTAATAGTCTGATTCAGGTCAACTCCGCGAAGTAAGTGGGGGTCGTAGTCCCCGTTCCTCCATCTCTTAAGAATCATCCGAGCGTCCAAAGAAACATCCTCCGGAATATCAAAACGATTTTCCTCAAACCTAAGTAATTGCTTCATAGCTCCAGAAGAATGCACAATCCTCTGATCCACATTCTCAAACGGAAGTTTGTAAAGTGCTTCTCTAACAAACTGCCAGTCTGCTGCATTAGGGCTAAGCTTGTCCATGACTCTCGCAATTGTGTCTCGATGGACAGAAAGAGCGATAAGATCACTACGGGATATAACACGATTGCTAGAGAAGCGAGTCTGCTCAGAAAGACGATTACTAAACCCAGAACACAAATCAGTACATGGCTTTTATCTTCGATTTGATATATCACTCGCTTTCAACTGAAGGATTCAGGGATCTCTCTCCAGACATACCTTGCTACAACAGGGTTACGCTTATTACGACGCTGTAAAAGTCTCGCAGCAGCCTCATCCCTCAATCCAGGTCCAACTTCATAATTATTATCTTCGGACTCGGCATGGGCTTCGCGTTTGATAGCAGTAGTATTGCGGGCGGTACTGGACTCCGCAACACTGGAAGCGCCAGCTACTGCGGAAGAATGTTGATTCTTCATAATCCGCTTGAACCTAAGATCCCGAACCGTCTCAATCCTTCGACGTTCAGCCATGATTTTTTCCCCCCTGTTTATAAGCTTGATGGGAGAAGATGAAGGTGGAGTTGGTTGATAGTCGTTGATGAAGTTCCTGTAACTCAAGACAAAGTCTATTGTATCTGTAAGGCCTATGGATTGGTTAGTTGCTAATTAAAGAAAGGAAAATCCTTTCCTGAAGTTCAGGGTATAAGGGAGGAAAGAAGAAGGTGGGGGAAATGAGCTCCTTATATACTTTTTGTTTAGTGGCCTGCGAGGTGACGCGTCAGTACGCGTAAGGTGACTCCTCGTGACTCACACGAACTCGCTTGAGGTATGAGATGGAACGAAAAAAACAAAAAAACAAAAGATGGATATAATAACGAGCTACCGAGTTGAAGTTGAAAGCTTACCAGAGAACGGACAATGCGGGTATTTTATCGTGCGTCTTACTGCCCGGTTATCGATGGAAAGCCAAGCTTTCTGTAACGCTGACACCCGTGCAGCGGTTTGGTTTTGGTGGCGGTAAGGATGCAGGATGAGAATGGTTGCGAAAGTTGTGGATGGTCAGGTGGAGGTGGGAGGAAAAGAAGGGAACAGGAATGGGGCAACCGGGGCAACCGGGAGCTCAGAAGAATGATTATTTTCTCACTAGTCCTTTTATGGATGCCAAGATCAATTTTATAACTTGGGTCTCCCAACACTCCCGGAAGTTTTGGCATGACTCACACTAAAAACCAAGTGACGTCCAAATACGGTAATTGTGCATGAGCCTATTGTACGGTACTCACGCGGCTACGCCAAGATTGCCCCGGCGAGCTGAACTCTCGGTTGACGCGAGGTAGAGTTCGCACCGAAAGACACGTAAAATACGGAGGTACCCATCCAAGGTGAAGATTATTATCTATTATGACAAGCTTTTCAGAAAAGCACGATCATGTTACCAAACATGCCAAGCCAAGCACATTATGCCAAGACAATATGTCAGAACTGTAACATTAACTCTTAAATTCACATTTCAAGGTAACATGTGAAATATATTATGTTCATTAAAGTCAACCATTATGTACTTTGAAGCACTACTCATAAATTCTAATGCTATAGAGCTAAAGAGAGGATCTGACAGAACTTATTATTTAATTTCTACCTATTTCTGACTATCCAAGCCAGCAATATTACTTTTTAGACAATTGTAAACTTGATTTTTATATTACAATCTACAAAAAGGAGATTATTAAACTCAATCATTGCATATAGTAATAAGATACCCACAAAACCCAATTCCATGTAGTTAAGGAGATGAATCAAGTAAATATAATATTTGATCTCTAACTATTTCTGACCATTAAAGCTTGTAATATTACTATCTAACAACTTATTCTGTACAACTTGCTTATCCTGTACACTAGACTGTTATTCTTATAATCAATCAAAATGAGAGATCGTATTTAGATATAGTTGAAATTTCTTCAGAAAATAAGATCTTTACTGTTAGCTTAACATATATAGTAGCGTTTTCTAGTACTTTAAATTTCTACAAGCTTAAAGCTTTAATAAGTAATAATATATAAAATAGTATTACAAAAAAAAATCTTTTCAAAAATTATATATTTCTATTAAAAGTCATAAATAACTTTGTGATAGGAGATACTATGATATTACAAATGACTTGTACTAGTAAAACAATTATCTCCAGATGTTAGTGTAATTTAATATTATAATATTTTAACTACTTAATTTATAATCTAAGAAACTAGGTGGTAATATACAGGTACCTACTAGTATTCAATAATGACTTATTTATCCAGGTTGGCTAGGCTGCACTATAACATGCATCCTATCCTCTGGCAAGAGGTAGAACCACTCGAAGAAGATGACGATGATATTGCAATAATAATTGCAAGGGCACAATGAAAGGATGCCATACTCCATGAAACCAAGATATACAAGATACAGACATCCTCTAACAGTAATAGGTAACTGCAATACAAGGCCTCCAACAACTCTGAAGAAGATACCCCATGAGTTTTCAAGAAGAAAAACAAATCCTCCCAGAAATCGAGACGACAGAAAGAAGAATGCTTTTATTGCAGAAAAACAGGACACATGGCAAAGAACTGCCCTACGAAGAAAGGGAAAAGAACAGGGACTAAGCAAGAGGTATCAGCTTACAATATTGAGAGCAATAGTAATGATACCCAATCCAGTAAATATAAGGAAATCCATATCTGATATATCGATGTGAAATGCAATAGTGTTCAACTACCCACTACCTTCAAGACATACACTACCCTAGAAGGTACTATTCTGATCAATAGCAAGAAGGCTTGAGTCCTTTTCGACACTGGCACAATTGGTAGAGATATGATCAACAATGCCTTCATCTCTGTCTATGAACTCCCAACTCGCAACCTGAACCAGCCCATACTAGTCAATATGGAAGTAAAGGGAGCACGATCCACAAGCCACAAAACTTGTAGTGCAACTATCCGACTTGGTTCCACCATCGTACCTTCCCAGGAGATGCTAGTTGGAAACCTAGTCAAATACGATGTCCTGATAGGGATGCCATTCCTGAATGGCCACAAAGCTATAAGCAGATGTGGGGAATCAACCATCGACTTCCCAGATCAGAAGGTCAGAGTCTCATGCAAACCAACAAGCAGAGAGTACTGAGCTACAGTCTGTAAAGCAACTGCCCAATGCCTATTAGATGAGTACTCTGATATCTTCCCTGATCAGATTCCCGAAGAACTTTCCCCTATAAGGGAAGTAAACCACCATATCCGCCTCCAAGACTCCTCTAATCTTAAGAACTAACCTACCTACTTTATCCCTGATGCATACAAAAACCCGCTATGTAACTGGATAAACTAACAACAAAGAAGAGGAGTTATCTACCGAGCGGAAGTACCAGGTGCCGCATCTATGTTTGTCTAACCCAAAGCAGACGGTAAAAGAATTTGCCTCTTAGTTGACCTTGAACTACGGAATGAAAATACAGTTATGGACAGTTCTGCTATCCCAAACCAAACCCAAATCCTAAATGCAGTTGAAAGGGCTAGATTCTGAAGCAAGATTGACCTAAGCGATGCCTACTTTCAGACAAGGTTAGATCCAGAAAGCAAATGCTATAACAGTTTCAAAACCCCCTTCAGAAGTTTCATTAGCCGAGTTATGTTACAAAGCGATATGAATACGCTCACCACCTTCATACGCATTATGGAAAACCTCCTAAGCGAATACCTCCACTATTTTGTATGGGTTTACATAGACAATATTCTCATTTACTCAAACTCCAAAGCAGAACATGCCTACCATATAGGTTTGGTTTATACCAGACTAAGGAAAGCTAAGTTCTACACTAGCAGAAATAAATCAATCTTGTTTGCCAATACGCTCGACATTCTAAGACATGTGATAGAAGATGAAGGAATACATGTAGCACCAGGAAAAATATCCTGTTTAACAGAATGGACAACACTCCAAAATCAAAAGGAACTCATGCGATTCTTAGGACTAGTCAACTATATCTCCCAGTTCCTACCTCATAATGCCACTGTGATAGCACCCCTCACAGACCTTACCGGCAATGCAGAATTTGTTGGGACCCACACTCATGACCAAGCATTTACCTACATCAAGGAATTGATTAAGAATACTGATGTTATACGGCCTATTGACTACAGTAAATCAGACCCGATATGGCTGATTACTGATGCATTGGATGTTGGAGTTGGAGCATGGGTTGGACAAGAAGCCTCTCATGAAACGGCAAGACCGGCAGCATTATACAGCAGGAAGTTTGCTAATACACAGATGAACTATGGAACTATAGACAAGGAAGTCCTTGCAGTGATCGATACTCTTGCCGCTTTCATCCACATCCTGATAGGCAATACCTTCACCATTATTACCGACCACTAACCTCTCACTAATCTTAAGGCGGAAAAGGTCCCTGGAAGGAGAAGAATATAATAGATAGGAGAAATCAGCAAATATAATGCAAAAATCATCTATACACCTGGAAGAACTAACTATTTAGCTGATGCTCTCTCCCACCTATATGAGAACCAAGAACTCACAAACCCTCCGCTTGTTTATGACTATATAAGACAAAGCAAAGGTAGTCCTGATCACACCTTCTATGAACAAGAACCATCGTTGGCTACTGCCAGTATTGCCTCTCCCTCTAATCCTTTTTCTTACACCAGGTACAGAGCTGCTGGATCTGAATGCGGAAAAGATATTGATGATGAGTGGAAAGATAATTGCACCTTCTGCAGTACACCTCCTCACGAGCTTGAACAAAGCAGACTCTACTGGTCCCACTGTTACCTTGATACCTGTCCCTTTCACCAGACTGAAATTAAATTTGGCAACAGATACAAATGACCATACTATACCTCTGCAGAAGATTCCAAAAACACCAGTTTCAACACTGCAGAAGGAGCGGAAGAAATAATTGATGACGTAAATGATGGATCAATCCAAACTGCCCTTACCTTCGATCCCATTCTAAGACAATACCAAGGTCTTGAAGAACTCGAACAAGCCGCAGCCTACATGGATGCAATATCTTACCTACACCCTCTGCAGTCAGTACCGCCATCCTCTCCCCCCATAACTGATTCACAACCGCTATACGGTGGACCCCTTCAAGTATACAACAATGAAACTATAGTTTCTGTCATCTCTCTTATGATTCCTGAGCATTGCCACCAGCTCTGAGAAACCTTTGAGGAGGAAGAAAACCCTATCGAACCGACAAGAGAATCCCTCATTATGGATAATGAACTAGATATTAGATCAACTACAGATGAATTAACCTCCTCCTTCCAAGGCCAGATGATAGCAGGATACTGCCATGACCCAATCTATTTCAAAGCTATGGATCACTCCAGACATGGAGATCTCACCTCCTACAACATATCTAATGGAATGGTCTATACCAGCACCCATTATAGTGAACACTGTCTATACATTCTAAAAGACCATATGTTTAATGGAATGACTATTAGGGAATATGTCATTACTGAAATCCACAACAAAGTATACCATAGTACGGACCGCAACCTCTAATATGCCTCAGAATATGTTTATTGGTCTGAAATGCAAAAGGATTTCTGTGATTTCATTAAACAATGTGAACTCTGCCAGGCAAATAAGGAACAAACACAACTACCTGAAGGGAAAGTGCAGATCCTTCAGATACCGTGCAAAATATTTGAATCCTATGCCATCAATTTCGCAGGACCATTCAACAAGTCTACCGGTTATGACACTATCTTGGTAGCAGTGGATCAGTTTTCTAGATAAACATGGCTTATACCAATAAAGGTTACCAACTCCTCTAAAGACACCTAGAATAACCTCCAGTAATACCTATTTACCCCCCATGGATACCCATTATCTATTGTCAGTGATTCTGATCCCTGATTCACGGCCAGATTCTGGAAATAAACCTTGACCTACCTTGGAATCAACCATATTATGGCTGCTCCCAGACATTATGAGACCAATGGCTAAGAAGAACGAAAGATCTGCAAAGTTAAAACTGGAATTAGGAACTTGATCAATGAACAACAGACCAACTGAGAACCAGCCCTTACTGAACTCGCCACATATATTAACGCCAGATATTCAGACACCTTGGGAATGCCTCCATACAAGGCAGTCTTCGGCCGCCAATACCCTTTCCTACCTACAACACTGTTCAAGAATTCCTCAATTCCTACCTCCAATGATCACTTAAACTGCCATCAAGCTATCCGGAATGATGCTTTCCAAGCTGTTAATGCTGCCCGATTCCAGAGTACCACTACTGCACAGAAACGACGATGTAAGCATGTTCCTATTCCACCAGATGACATGCTTATGGTCCATGAAAACATCTTTATTACTAATGTTGGACGTAGCAAGAAACTACAACTACGATGGTGAGGACCTTTCAAGGTCTTATCCTTTGACAAGCTTACAAAAGATTACACTATCCAGATGGATGAACACATGTACCACCGCAATACTGCCGTCTTCCATGGCGCTGCTGTCAGGCGATTCTACCCAAATAATGAATCCAAGTTCCCCAGAAGAATCCACTCTCGACCCGCACCTATCATCATTGATAAGAAAGATGAATGAGAAGTTGAAGAAATCCAAGACTACCACTTTTAGCATGGAAATGATCAGTTCCTGGTCAAATGGAAAGGATACCCAACAAGCGAAAACAGCTGGAAACCGCTAGAAGGACTGGAGCACGCTATGGATATGGTGAATAAATGGTGGAAAGACAACATGCCAAATAAATCCCTCCCTCCAACAATCAATTACATTACAATATGCTGGACACCAACGATGCCAGAGACTGAGCAATAGCAGATGGAACTCGAAGCTAGGGATGGGTTTTGGGCAACATACTTTAAGTTGGAATTCGAAAGCAGCGATGAGGAAAATCAGGCTATAGAGTAGGCTCTCGATAACCTCATCTGATCACCATCCTTCATCCAAATACTATAATGATGTCAAACTATGTGGAAAATAATGTGAGGCTGCAACAACAGATTATTGGACTGTTATTAAACCGTGATATTGTCCAACTTGAAGACTACTTCGCTATTCTCTGGGTGGACTACTGTTCTGATTGCGATAATGCTAGGGTAGATGTCCAGCATGAAGCTGGTATTTGTGACTATTGTGACCTGCATTTCTTTGAGTCTCGATATTTTCTTAAGATTTCATCCTGTCCCTGGTATGACACTTATAATGAAGAGCTGATAGCAGAAACTGAAGCCTTTAGTTTCTCAGACTCTGCGTTTGATGATTATTAGATTTTGTTTATTTAAACAGTTGTTTTGTTTTGGGAAATGTAACCAGTACGGGTACTCGGTTATTGGTTTTGTTTTATGTTTTGTTTTAAGTATCATTTGATACTTAGTTTTATTTTATGTATTGTTTTAAGTATTGTTTTAATACTTGGTTTGTTTTACCAAAGAGTATCGCTTGCTACCTTTGATTCGCTTTATTCATGCTAGACATGAACAAGATTTGTGTATTTAAAGACCGCCTAATTCTATGATGGAAAAGGTAGACTTCGACAGATAGTATTTCAATATACTTGGTTGAACAGTTACTTCTTTATTCCTCAGTACACTTTCGAAATCTCCTTTAGTTCTCAGCTCTCACTTCCTCTCTGGTAGAGCAGGCCACCTACCAACTATGGTATCTTTACCGATAATGTGACTAGCATCTTGCGAACACATAACAAATCCTGTACCTATTGAACAGTTGATTTATCTGAGGAGCTGAGAGGGCTGAATAGGCTTTGTAGCATTTAGTGTATGGGGCTCGGAGGGGTCTGGCTGTGCGGGGTAAGGTACCTGCAAGTACTGGTTGGGCCTACATCAGGTTGGGTGGAGTAAGACACCTGTGAGCACTGGTTAGGCCTGTATCAGGTTGGATGAGGTCTAATTAAGTATTTCAGGCCCAGCTTAGGCAGCTAAGTGAAGCTGCTGAGTGCTGCAAAGCTCTCTGACAGACCAGTTGAGTTTATAGCCACCTGCGTAGATAGTGGATTGCGATCACCTAGTTGGACTTGTTTGTGTCTTGTATGCTGGGTTTTGTGGAGTTTGTTTAAATTCCTTGGTTTGATTACAGGTATGATAGGAGGAGGCAAGGTACAGTCGTGTCTGAAAAGCTTTCATACCCCTGAGGTGCAACCCCGCAACACCTCATCACTACAACAACCCTCCTCACCATGGCCCCTCTACATAACCTAAGAGCAAGAGAACACCTGAATAAGGAAATCTATACTCTGTATAAACATACAGATATGGGATATGACAAAATTTCTAAGTCTTTAGGTGTATCCAAGTCAACTGTTCAGTCTGTGGTCAAGAGAGCTAAATTTAGGGGTGGAAACACTTACCATGCAAAAAGAGGTAGAAGACCAGCCAAGATTACCGACATAAAAAGAATGATAGTGGAGTCAGTTATCAATGCCGAGCCTCATTTAGCATTAGACGACATTACCAAAAAAGTGAATATTGGTTTTGGTAAAACCACTATTGATAAGATCATATCAGAAGCTGGTTTTAAGCTTCTGATACCTAGGAAAAGGCCTTTTTGGAGAAAAGGATAAAAGGAAAAAAGAAGAAAGTTTGCTAGGAGAAGGAGGAACTGGAAAGAGGCATGGAATTGGGTTGTTTTTGTGGATGAAGCTATCATTGTTTATGATCCAAATCCAACAAGCAGAAAGGTCAGAGTTAGACCTGGTGAAGAGCTGGAAGAAAAAAACTTAAAGCCTAGCTTTAAGTCTGGAAGGACTAGCATTGGAGTATATACTGCAATGATGAAGGGAGGAAAGACTGAGTTAATTCTTGTGAGAAAGAGAAGGGAGGAGGAAAGAACCAGTAAAAGAAACAGACTTGGCCTAAATTCTCACCAATATGCAACTGAGATCTACCAGCCTTACCTTATCCCTTTTATAGAGAGTCTAGATAGACCTTCTGACAATATCTACCTTGCTGCAGACAATGCTTCCTGGCATGGTGGTGAGGAAAATCGAAAATTGGAAGCAGACTGTGGTTACAAAAAACTCCCTTGGCTACCCAACTCACCAGATCTTAATCCTGTTGAGAACACATAGGCACTACTCAAAAGAACCCTTACCAAGCAATTCTCTAGACTGGAAAGAAGGCCTCATAGTGCAGCTGAATTGTTTGAGGCAGCAAAGGAAGAGTGGGATTTAATTCTCCAAGAGAAGTTGGATATATAGATAGATAGGATGCCTGAGAGAATGCAGGCTGTACTGGATGCAAATGGAGGCCATACAAAATGGTAATAATGTTTTTTTATTGTCTACTAGCAATACTATTATGCTTTCTTTAATTGAATTCTTTACATTTTTTTTGAAATTTTTATGGTTGGGAGTTGTGGTTGTACTGTTGCGATGCGAGGGTACGAAAACTTTCCGGACACGACTGTACTATAGGTGGGGGATAGACTCTACTGATAGTTTTGGTCTCTCACTACCTCTATGTATTTCCATTGTTTATAGTTTGTGTTTGGTTACAGGCAGTAGGTACAGGTTCTCCTTACCATAATACTCCTCAGAAACAATTGGCAAAGTGGATTCATAGGGTCAACAGCCTGGCATGCAGGCTTGAGAGGTGGAGATTTTGGTCGCCTCCTCCCTCCCATTGTGCCGCCTGTGAAGTTAGTTTATGTTTTGATTTTCTACAATGGTGGGGATTTTGCGGGATGGTATTTAGACTGGAAGGTAGTGTTTTTATGATTTTTGAGTAAAGAACCTGGTTGGATTGGTCTTTTATTTGGCTTCAGCTACACTTAGTGCTGGTTGGCCTCATATCAGAGGAACTATAGACTTAGACCGAGGAGGGTACTGGGTTGTTTGATAGTCTTGTAATTAGTTCTTATATAGCCATGACTTGGAAATGGCAGGTGCAAGACCGTAGACTTAATTAGCCTGTAATTAGTGGTATACCAGTTAGCGGTATCTCTAGGTGGGTGAAGGCTCATCTTATACTAGTGTTAGCGGTATGAGTTTAAATAAAATTAGATTCACTTCTAAGTACTTTCCTCATCCTTACCTTTACTCTGTCTCAGTAGTGAGCTTCTGCATCTATGATGATTTCTTTCGCTAGACAATTATCTGAGTTCGACCAGCATTCTGACTTTGGAGGTTATTGTGTGGTTAAGAGCTTGTCTACCTGTTTGCACTGTTTCATCGCTTGCTAGTTATCTCATGATGCTGGCACTTCAAGCTCTTCATTATAGTCGCTTACAGGCTTCTTTTACTAAAATGTCTATAGCTTCCTGTCTATCATCTACTTGCAGGTTTCAATTTCTATTAAAAGAATTATACATTGTATTTGGGGGGATCACCCATATCATTCTTTGGACCAGCTCATGTTTTTTATTAGGTTTTAACTGAGTCTTTAGTTCTCACGATACAAAACACCCACAGGTTCACTTGATGACTGTCCCATGTCTCAACTCATCATACTGGCCACATCATTCCTCAGGTAGTAGGACAGTACCCACCCAGCCCCTCCTTGTTACAACTTGCTCCTACAATCAAAATCATACGATGTTGTTTATCACTATTTCCTTGGAGTCTCTGTCTTTGCGGCTTTACAGTAGTTCTGTCAAGTATCTCCTTCTCACTTTGGTGGAGATAGCTTTGACCCTGAAATCCTTTATCACCTCATGTGATTTTTTTCTGACTTCCTGAGATGATGTAGGATGATTGGCTGCCAGACACTTGTATTATCTGTGTGTTGGGATTGTTCAGTTATGGATTGTGGTTGGTCACTTTACCCATTGCAAGTGAAGCCTACCTTCCATTTGTCTACTTGTTTGTTTACCCTCCCTGTTCATATCATATTGGTTGGGAGTGTCTTTTACCAATTGTTTGGTCTGTGCTTTTGCCAGACCTGTGGGACTGTTCTCCAATGGTCCAACCTGACAATTTTCTGGTCCAGTTGGACTTTTATTCAATTGGGTCAGATGGTGTTACTGGTGCCGGTATGCACTCGAGTATTCGTGCTGCCTCCTTTGTAGCTCCTAACTAAGGCTGATGGGCACTCTTCACCTATACAGCGTCGAGGGATGAAACTCTGTTGGTGTAGTCAAAATCAGTGACTGCCTGATGGAGCTTAGTATAGGCTGTCCGTTAGCAGTCAGATGGTTGACCTGCCCGAGGGGCTGAGAGAGCTGGATAGGCTCTGTGGTATCTGGTGTATAGGACTTGAGAGAGGTTGATTGGGGGGGAGAAGGTACCTGGGAGTACCAGTCAGGCCTGCATCAGGTTGGATGAGGTCTAATTAAGTGTTTCTAGCTGGCTGGGCTGTTAAGATGAAGCTGCTGAGTGCTGTAAAGCTCCTTGATAGACTGGCAGGTTGATGGCCACCTGTACGAATAGTGGATTGTGACTACCTAGTTGGACTTGTTGAGTCTTATGTGCTGGTCTTTGTAGAGTTTGTTTAGTTTCTTTAGTTAAGCTACGGGTATGGCAGGAGGAGGCATGGCACCATGGGTAAGAGATAGGCCCCACTGACCGTTTTGGTCTGTTACTACCTCTATGTAATTCTTTTGTTTATGATGTTTGTTTGGGGAACAGGCAGCAGGTACAGGTCCTCCTTGCCTAGGGTTTTCAAATATACATATATTAAGATAAAATACCGTATCTTTGACAATAAATTTTATACCATACATTCAATACATAACTGCCCTAAATATTTTTATCTTACATTTTCAATCCTAAGCCATAATCCAATAATAATTACTAATATTCTTATTGACAGTTTAGAGAGAGACACAGATGGGGAAGGGACTAGATATGAAATTAGCCTAGAAGAAGAACCTACACCTGATTATATCAGATCTTCTATATTAGAGCACAACCTTTTATCAAATTATGACAAGGGCCAATCAGTTGGTTTTCAGGCTTGGGGATTGAAGAGGCTGAGGTATAACAATGTTGATGAAAAATGACTAGATAGCAATAAGCTCATATTTGTAATCTTTCATTTTACAATTGAAAGTAGTATTTCCCGTTATCTAAATAGCTGTACTACGGGACCTTAGATGAAATATTTTGTACCAATTTTGAGATGTTGAATAAAATACATCATTAATAATAAAATATAGTTTTTATACTGTATTATATGGTATTATACAAAATGGTATAAATTCAATATCAAACGCTATCCTTACCAGTACCCTCTTCAGATGCAACTGGCAAAGTATGTTCATAGGGTCAACAGTCTGGCATGCAGGTATGAGAGGTGGACATGTTTGTTCCCTCCTCCCTGTCATTGTTTCACCTGTAGGTTTAGGTTATTTGTTGATTTTCTCTTGTAGAGATTATGAGTTGCAGGATAGTATTCAGACTGAGTGGTAGTATTTTATATTTTTTGGACGATGAACTCGATGGGATTGGTCTTTTGTTCGGCTTTGACTATACTTAGTGCTAGTTGACTTCATACCAGAGGGGCTATGGACTTGGAGGGAGGAGAGCACTGGGTTGTTTGGTGGTCTTGTAATTAGTTTCTGTATAGGCATGACTCAGGGATAGTAGGTATGGGGTCATAGACTTAGTTAGCTCAGAGTTAGTGGTATACTGGTTAGCAGTATTCCTGAGCTGGTGGGGGCTTGTTGAATGCCAGTGTTAGCGGTCGGAGTTTAAATAAAATTGAATTGAATTCTAAGGTCCTGTTCGGCATGCAGTTCTAAAAAAAAGTGTTTTTCCCGAAAATAGCTTCAAAGCTATTTTAACAAAATGGCGTTTTTTAGAAAAAATAGTGTTTAGCAATGGTTTCTCTTTTTTTTTCCAGCTGATATATGTAAGCAAAATATACCCTAAATAATATGTATAAATTATTTAAACCTAAAGCCAAGCACCCGGTATTGTCAGCATGATTGCTTTTATAAAATATCCCCACTATATACACACTTGTAGCTTGGCATAATTCTCTTCTATTATATATAAAGAATCTTTCTCTGAATCACATTTTTATATCAAACTTCATTCCTCTTTTTACCTTGCAACTAAATACAAAACACTTCCATCTCTGAGCATCATCTCTATCTCCAACTCTCTCAACTAGTTTTCTCTTCCCCTCTTACCATTTTCTATAAAGTTATTCTGAAGATATATGTACTAATAGCTATATAAACTAGTATAAGAAATAGGAATTTTGATTGATGAGACTGAAAGCTTCCTTGTTAAAGCCTTGTTAAAGCGAGTGCAAGAAGGCAAAAGGGAGGAAAATGGCTTCCAAAAGCCAGTTTGGAAAGCCATAGTTACAGAGTTGAATGCTATATTCTTTACAGTTGCGAAAACAAGTGATAAGGCCTGCAGGTACATGGGCAGGAATATGGATTCTGTTAAGCGTACCAATTGCGTTCTTAAAGTAGGGAAAAAACTCCAGATTACTTTCGACTTCCCATGGGCATTCAGCTTATGCTGGTTTAATTATAGTTTTCTCCAATTCAATTATTGCTGATAATACTAGATAAAAATGTCTAATTCGAAGTATTTATTAGTATTAACTACAAGATATGATAATTTATATACAACTTTATTTAGAAAGATTCATACCTGCTAACAGTGTTACTACTATGTGGAAAGCACTCCCATACATCCCTATTGGATACCCCTCTTGCAATGGTCTACAAAAACATTCTCACCTGCTCTTTGATCATTATTTCCCTTATTTCAATCAAACCTCCATTGTCCCTCAGCCAGCCACAAAGCTTCACGAAACAATAGCGAGATATGTAGAAAGCCTCAGCAAAGCGTGGTAGATGCGTTCCATTATCAAGAAGCTCTAATATATACACTTTGCCATGAAGAGCATAGTTTCTACAAAATTGCTTTTCAAAATGGCTTCTGACTTCTTCAATTGCACCCATTGCTAGCTGGAATAGCAAACCTCCATTGAGTTTAAAATGCTGAGATTTGTTACAGTCGGATTGGATCGAATTATTGGTAGAATTCATCATATCTACGTATTAAAATTTGTTTGTAAATTGCTGTTTGAATCAATCAGAATAGTATGAAAATAATTATAGAAACATTCACTGGAATTATTATCACTCTTATAAAGATTGTATTAGTCATTTTATTAATTTTATTTTTATATTTCTATTATATTCTAATCCCCTGTATATTTTACAAAAAAAATGCCAATTAAAAAAAAAAAAAAAAACAACTCCATTTAATAAAACACTATTTTTATATGTGTGCTGAATAGGCCTCTCTTTTTGTAAAAAAAAAAGAGCGGAAAAATGACATAAAAGTAAGAGAAATGCCATTTTTCTTACATGCCGAACAGGGCCTAAGTACTTTTCCTATTTATTACTTTAATAAATATAAAACACTTTTTCGCTCTTTACTATTATCTAGACCTTTATTACTATTACAATGAAAAGACTCTACATGAAGTAGAGTTAGAAAAGGCTTACAATATGCTTTACAGATAGAAGATATTGGTTTTGTACTATCAGTAACATAGGTATTGGCCTAAGAGATATTGTACAGCAGAAGAAGAGAAGGATCATTCTTTATTACCAGGAACTAACTATCTAAAGGGAAATCGCTATAGCACCTTAGAAAAATACCCAACATTGCGAATTATAACCAGAAAGGTACATAGTTTGTATAATAGATCAATGTAGTCTGCAAAAACTCAGATGCAGAATATTAATATAGAAGTATCTTCTAAGCTTTTAGACATCATCAAGCAATGGAGAAGAGACCTGAATAATATAATATTGTTCTTATGATTCTATTCTACTTTACCTACTTCACTGCGATCTTAGTAGTCATAAACGAAACGAGTATAGTTCAAGCCTTCCTAGCCAATCTCTATCTACAGAAACAAATCTTGGTTGGCCTAGCCAGCTCTAAGTCTATACAGGTTGCCTCTACCTAAAAATAGCACTCTATTTTAGACAATCATAATACAATAACAATTGATATCTAGTTCTTCTTACAATTATCTCTTTTTTATGCTGTAATGAGACTCCACGGAGTACTATTGCAGTTAACTAAACCTATACCCATACCAGTATCAAGAGACTACCATGGTAGGAATAGTGGTAGACTAGAGTCTACCGGCTAAAGGTACTGTTGGTTAGGTACCTCGGTTGGACATACTATACTATACTAAGAAGTATACAGGTACTAGTAAGGAGCAGTAGTTACCCTACTTAGTAGGGTAACCTAAGTAGTCAATTTGGGAGTTACCCTGAATTACTCAATGGTGAGTCCGGGTAGAGTTACCCTACCTTTGGGCTAAAGTTACCCTGCCTTGGGCTATGGGTTACCCTGTTATGGAGCCAAGTTATCCTACCTTGAAAGTAACTTATTATGCAGGACTTCGGAGAACTTACTAGATTGTTTGTCACACGAAACTACATAGGATGTTCAAATCTCAGGT
Source organism: Tuber melanosporum (assembly GCF_000151645.1). Taxonomy (NCBI): domain Eukaryota; kingdom Fungi; phylum Ascomycota; class Pezizomycetes; order Pezizales; family Tuberaceae; genus Tuber; species Tuber melanosporum. Next base: position 87,420 of record NW_003299096.1, on the reverse strand, counting down.
TGTGCAGATCACTTTCGCACAACCAGTTGAGCTCCAAACAAGCTGTAACTTAGAGATGTGGTGGCTAACACCCTCCTCCGGTCCCGTTATAAGTCCCTGGAGTCATAGACTACAGCCTGGAGAGTTGCTGTAAGCCTAGTAAATATCTTCAGGTTGAGATACTCCTGTAACACCGTATACATTCCCACCGTCCATCCGACCGGAAGCTGTCCGCAGGATATATAAGGGAGTAGAGGTAAACCTGGAGAATAGTCTCCAGGTGGTTTCATGTAAAACAGACTATAACTGACAGAGTAATACTACTTTGAAGTCTAAGGTAGTATGTGAGGTTACCGAAGGCTAGTAGTTGAGGTAACCGAAGTCTGTTGCCCCAAAAGTGTAATAGTATTGGAGAATCATTAGGGACTCTGAGACACTAGTCTAAGGTCACGATAAGACCTGTTTCCAGGAGGGTTGACTGTGTGTGGCGCCTATTGGTAGTCAACATCCAAAGGGGTCTATCAGGAGAGCTACATGGCCATCATCTGGAATGATATAGAATAGAGTAGAACCGGATAGATGTTCAGGGGCTGCGGATGCTTGTAGAAGACTAAGTGTATACAGGTAGAGAGTTCTATAATTGGTATTGCATCTACTCGGGCATGACAGCTCACCACTGACATGTCCGCGATATGAAGAGTTTTTACTCCTGCAGTTGCATTGTAGATGCAGCAGCTAAAATACTTCTATCGGGTGGATGTTAGAAAACCACAAGAGTAGTCTAGTTCGCTACGGGGGATCTTTGGTCCAACCCATAGAGGTTAGCTAGGCAGCACAAGGGAGTTGGGTGCTCGCGAATACAGAGTAGTGATGGAGAGCAACTGGCAGTATATGAAATCTACTTAAGTATATGCGAGTTCTCCTCTACTCTGGCAATCAACTACCTCTCGAGATCAGGACTTAATTGAGTAAAAGCTGTGGCATAATGATATTAAGTTTTACCGTTTTGTTTCTTCAAACTCTACTGTTGAGACTTTGACATTTATTATATTTGTTCACTTTGCAGAAGAATTCATTTCGGTGTGGTCGCAACCTTGGGATCCATCTTCCCAGAGGGAGTCCCTGTTACATATGCCTATCTATTACTTTATAATTAACTCTCCTTATACTTTATGATCATTCTTATAAGTATCTACATCACTATCATAGTCCTACTCTCTTCAGTATCTATTATAAGAGCCCTTCCCTCTTGGTATGCTAGCTAGTACTTGATAGACATTTAGGTAACATAGTAGATAGCTATTTTGTTAACTTGAATTATGTAATATAAATAGTCAATTCATAGCTGCATAGTTGAGAGGGATAGAGGATATAGAATTCTTCCTACTACAATAATATCATACAATTAATATTAACAGTTTTGTAATACTGAGAGTCAAACACTGTTTTGTATTTCCAGAATCTTGAAACAGCTTCTAAAGAGTTGTAAACTACTAGAAATTAAGGTAGACCTCCATGACATGAGTATAGGTCAGTTGGAAGTAGGTACTTAGAGGATGCAAGGGAATAGGAGTATACCCTTTAAGGAATTAAAGCACTTTGTCAAGTAATTTGTCCAACCAAATATAGAGATATTTGTTATCTGAATATTATTGTTCTTTTTGACACAAATTATCACTCGAATTATCTAACCCCCATTACCAGTTTTGGCATCCAGGGAATTGTGTCCGGCAATCATGTCCGACATAGCATGTAGATTTATATGGAGTAGCCGTCACATCAGCAGTTACCAAAGAAGCAAGCAAACAGTGCGGCAGCAATACGCGATACCTCTCGCGAGAGAAGGTACTAATAGAAAGGTACGATAGCTTTCTCGTCAATGACCAAGTTATCCGAATCACGTGAAAAGATACAGCATAGCTCTATCGAAAGGACATTCAGACATGACGCCTTTCACCAGAAACGGGAAACAACTACGGATCAATAATCATGCCAGAGGAACAGGGAGAATAAATGCGATAAAGGGAACAGGAAGAACGAAAAAAACAGCCAGTCCCTGAATGAAGCCTTTGATGGTATAAAGAAATATTCTTATACGAACAACAAGCAATATCTACTGAGCCCCGAGTGATCATGCATGATTGAGCTTATCCCAGGGAGTTTTCAGGACATGTTTGCATTGACATGGACCGAACGGAACACGAGAGTATGCGTCAGCGCGTTTCACGCCTGCAATGGCTGTAATGGCGTGATACACCATCTTCACCGCTATTGCTTGTAGTCGTCCGGGTGAAAAATACCGCTTGGTGCGGAAATAGGTGCGCATCAGGAGTGCACAGTATGTTCAGATTCTCGTCCGGACAGCCACGCCCAGCCCCGCGACTAGGATCACGAAAAAAGTGAGAAATAGTTGGAGATTCCTTGGAGAGGCTATAAGAAAAAGTGTTAGGAGTTTGAGGTTTGAATGATATACAACTGTTGAGTCAGCGTGCGAGTAACTGATCCACAAGTTAGGGGTATACCGAGTGATAGGGAGTTACTCAGCATCTCACTCTCGATTCTTTGGATGCGGTGGAATGTTGTTAATTCCTCATTACGAGATTCCCATGCCTGAACCAGTCTCAGAAGCTATCTTCAGAGATTTGGTCGTATTGGTAGATATTCGCAACTACCCGTGGGCGTCTGTGGGTATTGGAGGATATTCGAAGGCATCAGAAGATAGAGTAATCTGTTTACCATTCTCGAAAAATTCGCTGACCACATGGGATACGCAGAAAGCCTGCCAGTGCCGTTCGGCATCCACGAAACCTACGGGCTTTATTTTGGAAAACCGGGCCAGGCCAGTTCCACTCCGACCCGGTGCGGCATCTTGCGAAACATTATTCAGCTCATGACTTCTAGGCCGTGGAAATACTTTGACTCGATGCACGTACTGGCCATAAGTTGTATCGGCGGCAACCATCCAATCTACGAGTAAACCATATTTTTTTTTTCTAGCTCTTAATTCATTGGTTCTGTCCAATACTACAAATCTAATTGATATCCATCCCATGCTTACTGTTCGTTTTAACTGATTCCGCCATGTCTTGATCCAACCGTCGAAACCATCTTTGAACCAAAATCGGAAATTTCTGGGGGACAAAACGGCAGTAGAGGTCCCGACGACAGAGTTCTTCGTATGGCGAAAAGGCACCAGAGCGCTTACCCAAGGCCGCCAGCAATCCACGCTGGGCAAAAATATCTGAAAGCGAGAGCTGCTGGACCAGTCAATTCCTCCTGTCCATCGCTGCCCTCTTCCCTCTCGACCACACGAGTAGTGTTCCCAAAATCCTGAATCAAACATGTCCGATTATCATTAATGGAAATTTCAGAAAAGTTTGTTTCTATTGGAGCTAAGGAACATAACCGCACAGCCGTGTGCTAGCAGAAAATCTCAATCCGCACCTCGCTCGTAAGTTATCCCATTTGCTTCAAATTCTTTTTTTCTCCAGGAACTCGGTCGAGTCAGTGACCGACGAGGTATGATGGAAAGGAGATATGGTGAGACTAGTGTTTCAGTGGCTAGTACGCTTGCTTCGAGAAAGGAAAAAAATCAGGATTCGGGAGGTAGTGGAGAATTAATAGGACGCAGTCCTGGAGTAGTGGACAGCTTGTTTGTTCCGAGTCGACTACGATATTGCTGAAACACTGAAACCAATTATGCTAGTAGAGTATATATCATATGATAACTCCCCAACTCTATTTAACCACCGTCAACATCGGATCGAGTCCTAACGTTTAACACTCACTTGGAATCGCTCGAAAACTAGACCCCGGTTCTCAAAACGGGGCCACTTAACCTCAACTACGATACTACCCGGTGGATCCCAAACTCTCCACACCCCCGAGACGAAAACCAAGAGAATATAAATGCACAAGAAATGCTATACCGTGAAACACCATCTGGGGAGGCCACCTTTTCCGAGTATCCACCGCATGTCTGTTCATTGAACACAGTCCCCTTAACCCTCATCCTGAGCTCCCAGTTTTACAGATACCCCACTCGCAAGTTCCGGGCGGGAGCAGCTTCCCGGAGGCGAATATCAGGGATGTGGCGGATTCACGAGATCATCGGATGGCCACGCGTCCAGGACAACGCAGCACGAAGCAGTATTCTTTTCACCTTGCCCTTCTACCCTTGCAGCACTCGAGTGCGGTGGTCTTCAAGTATATCCATTGAGCGCCGCGGTGAACAGAATGATCAAAAGATCCCCATCCCCTGTATACATAATTGAATACTAGAGGCCGGTTCCTCGTGGTGGGGGGCTAACTCAAACATTGAAATTTCTCACAAACCGATCAGAGCGACAGTCCAACCCCTATAGCCCCTAGAGAGCTCCCATGCATGTGCGTGGAACCCTAAATGCGAGTGATCCTCTATGAAGTAAATGAGGGGAGGAAGAGTGTCAAGTACTGCGGTGAAAAATATGAGTCTTATGAATCGGCCTGAGCTATCCATAGTATTTTGCACTGAGGACTGTCGCGTGCTGCATCAGAGCATCGAAGCATCTTTGTGACATGGAGTTAATTGAATCACTTGATACAGCATCTCATACATGTGCCGCGTAAGCCTTGTTAGATTGTATGATACCAACGTCAGGGTGTTGATGCAATGATTAGATAGGGTTTCAGCGAATAGAATCGGGTCGATGCAGACCCATAATATGGAAGGCTCTGTATCAGATATGATACTTGGTATTAGTATTCATGGACTCGGTTTTTCATTCCTTCTGAGTACTCTATATGTTCGCTACTATGTAGTACCCTCCCTGAATTTACGATCTCTAAGAGACCAACGAACAGTGCACCGTACGCGTACCGTGCAGAAAAAAGCTTATAGAGCTGACAAGTGTCAAGTGATAGCAAAATCATGAGACGAACAGGTGTTTGGCAAATATTTTCCTCTCCCACCACGATGTGTGCATACTCTAGCATTTCTTCAGGTGATAACCTCAATCCCCCCGTCCTTCCCTCTGATCTGCCCCAATCCTCTCCAGGGAGACCACTCGACCGCATAGTGGCTATACCACAGGGCTGTTTCCCTTACCCAACGACAATAATACCTCGTGTATCAAACTATACATAGCTGTTTGCCGAGATGCCCCTAGGTGACGATCCGTTTCCGGGAATGGACGCACCGGAAAGAAAAATTGGGAAGTAGGTTGGAATCGCAGAGGAGCAGGAGAAGTATCGATGAGTTGAAACGATCCAACCGAAACCTCAAACGAAGCTCTTTGGAGCTCCGAGAAAACCCGGATGTGGCAATACAACCAACTTTGATCCAGATAGTGACCGCAGCTGCACTCAGGTTGCTGTGATGTACGAGTACAGGGCGGGGGTCCAGAGAGCTGGTGCCAGCTTCTCCGTCCACGATTGCAGTGCCAATATTATCGGCGCACGTAAGCGTAGGTTCGATGCTTTTCGAACGAGGTGACATCAGCAAGGGACAAGACTGTCCACGAGGTAGCTGGTAGCCAGGTTGTAAATTATCAGTACTTAGGCCCTACGAGAACTCTCTCTACCTCACGGTATCAGTAGTCTACTCCACAAAACCTTCTAGCCTCTCTGGAAATTCCCCATGCGACCAACATAATGCCGCCCCTGCACAGAAAGCACTCCTTTCCGGAAACAGCACGCCTAACAGCTCTGCGATTTTGCCCTCTGTTTTAGCATATCCTCCCAAAATAGACTCCTATGGTGCCCGTGCTCGATCGCTCCGATTCCTCTCATCAAGCCACTCCACTACCAAGCTCAGTGCCAGGGAGATATGGAAAGGCCGCTATTGGAGAGGGCTACAGAGTTTTGCCTTATATGCTTTTCCTCCCCTCTTCAGAGCTTTCGGCAAGCCAAGGTAGGAACTGGTGATGAGAGTTTTCCGTGAAACGATTGAGCCAAATTAGCTGTCCGCCTGTCTGCTGCCATAGATTATAGATGTCTATCCAAGCTAGTCATTAGAAGGAGCCAAAGGACTTATGTATTGTATAATTTGTATTCACGTGGCCAGAAAAATTGCTGAAGATAAAATGGCGCATATCGAAACTCAGATCCGTGAAACCAAGGAAAGGGAGGGTAGGCGGCGCCACGAACAACTCTTTGGAGATGTGCACTCTACGATTCCCGTACAATGTGCCAGGGGAGATGCCTTCGTAAAGGGCCGGGATTACCGGTAAATTATTTTGCTGGCTGGTTCACTGCCTCATCCTGTCTCGTCCGAGGACGGCTCCCCCGGGGCACCACAAGCACAGCCACTGGAAGAACCGGCATAATCAGCTTCTAGCCACAGCCCAAAAAAGGGGGGACCCAGGATAACCGGTTTTCAGCCTCATAATTTTACACCACCCGAGGTGATCGAGATTCTGCCAGAAAATGGTAGCGGAACTTGTAGTGCCGAGGCGTTCTTAAAGAGAACTACAAGTACTGTACGAGTACTCGTACTATTGCATACCGCTCGGATCCAGACAAGAGCGTCAAATTTTGGTGGTGTGCGATAACCTGTGGCAGCCCTCTTTAAAAGCTCTTCGACATCACGTATGAGTATGATGGCACACACAGTAGTCTAGTTGAGGCGATGTGGCATCATAGTCAGAAACCTTGTTTGACGGTTGCTTGGATGAGCGATACAGCCCATTATATAATTTTAGTCTCTAGACGATAAGGTTTACTATAATGGACCCACCATGGAGCACTTCCACGACACGATGACCTAGCGGCGAATTGCCGGGTATGGCGGCTTTCCGGGTACGGCGGAAGGTCAGCTACGCCCAGGGAGCACTCGAGCACAATAGTCTAGATACTGAGATACGGTAGAGAAAAAAACCTGCCACCTTTCGGAGCTTCACAAAGTTCATTTCGGTTAAGGATCCCCGGAGAAATAGGTTACTTGTGGACAGGGTACGGTAGTTGTAGGCGGCTGACCTTCCGCAATACCCGGCAGACCGCCATAATGCCATCCCATACGAGTAGTCCGCCGATCTCTTGGGCGAGCGCCGGGCTAAACCTGGCCGGCGACAAATAATATTCGAGCCTCAAGATAATTATCAGTCAACCCGTACCGGTTACCGTAAACCTCGGTGCCTTGCTCTTGTCATGCGTACGCCAATGGGGGTTTTTCCACACATCGCTGTTGTCGCGGTAGCAGTTAGGCTAAACCCTGTGAGCCTAAGCGCAATTGATGCGGTGGGCCAAGTACCGTGAGGGGAGTGACTAAATCCCGGAAGTACGTTTGTCCGGCGCCCCACTGCCCCGAGGTATAATATGACAGCCGTGGAAAGAAAAAAACCAACCCTTCGGAAGCCTCAGAGTGGGAGAATTAAAATTTTTTTGGCAAAGGAGGGGGATAGGTGCTCTTTATTTTCCCAAGCCCCGCCCGTCCGATAGGCAGGGCAGGGCAATTATGGAGCTGAAACTGTTTCTTTAGGGGGTATGATCTGATTATTCTGATATCAACAAGCCCAAGATGGATACCCTGATCCTTGCAAAGATGACCAATACTTCTCGTCCCCCACGGCCAATTCCCTGATTCCTTCCTCCCTTTCTCATGTTGTTCGGAGAGAGCACCGGGAAGGCTAGCATGTCATCTTATCGTTATTCAACTACACGTACTGTGCTCCAGATACGGTACCATATATAGTACCCGTGCGGCGAAAAATCCGTGCGTTTACTTGCACTATCCAAGTGCCCACACAAACTCGCCACTCTGGTGAAGCAATCCATACCAGATCTTCATCTACGAGTATATGTGAAACAATTCCCTGGATTTTACCTCCTAACCCTTCAGAACTTCTGTAGACCATCCAAACTGGCTGAGGAATTGTCAAGAGAGGTTAGCACATTGGTCTTGGCACAGTTTCTGGTGATTTTGGACGGGAAACGGCTAAGCTTGGCACTGCTTTCAGCTTCGATTCTGCAATATTGCATGCCAAAAGCAGCCAACAACGCTCTAACGATATGTGGGCGACTCGGGGAGATGTTTGAATGAATTTTAGATCGTACTCCCAATTTTCCAATGCTTCTGCAGCTTCAGAATGTATTGCACTGAAAGTGTGAAGTATCACGGCTCGAGCAGTTTCAATAGGGAGGTTCTGGTACGACCGTCGTAACTTGAACTGCCCTTATCACCACAGCAACGACAGTGGCTCAACTGAATAAGGAAAGGGGTTGTGTTTACTCGTGCATACTTGTTTACCAAAAATTGGTGTACGAGTACGAGTACAGTACTGTACAGTACCGGTAGTTTGCACCAACGCTAGGAGTAAGAACTTTCAACCCACACCAAGCTTTGTACTCTACTGTGCTTATAATAGCAAAGCTTCTACGAGTAGTGTTCTGACGTTATCGCAGCAGTCATAATTCGCCACAAAAAAAAAAGCACAGTTTTTATTACGGGGGTCGTAGCAGAACCTCCCTAAATCCAATGGTGGAATACCCAAATGCAACACCCCGTCCAAATACCGTACAACACTCGCTAATTTACTCATTGATCAAATCCGAGTGATCATCGCCTCTCATACAAGCCAACCGGTGGAGGCCGTGTACCCCTGCGGCCGAGTTGATGTTGGACGCACTTTCTGTGGGAATTGTCACCTTGCTCGAGTATCTGTCCAGGCCTCAACTCGGCCGCGGGAGTAGTCTATCTTGGTGTTTTGTGATTGGCACTGTACGGGTACTGTACTCGTACTAGTACGGTAGTCTACTGGCACTCAGATACATGCCACTCTGCTCACCATTCTTGTCACCAGCCTCGTATCTCTTGCCTGCTACGAGCACCATATCGGTATCATAATTTGCACACCAGTACGAGTACTCGAGCACTGGGTTTGGCTCCGCACAACACCGTGACACGCACACAAACAAGGGGAGCGCAGTGTTTTGGAAGGCTGGCTGGCTGGTTCACGGAAGTACGGCAAGGGATTACCTGTAAGGCGGGAAAACTTGTAGATCTGGAGAGCGCCGTCTGTGGGCGACTGGTGAATAGGAACATAGACGCGCGTCGTTGTGTTGCATTCGATTGTGGAAAAACCCGAGGGATGGAGGGTGGAATTACACATGATGCAGCTATTTTATCCTATACGGTAATGATGATGCTCGACTCGAGGCTGGAACCTCTAGGATACTCGAGTACGGTAACTCATCTCTGACCGCAAAACCCCCCACAATTGACTTTTATCAGGCCACGACAGGTTTAGTCTGATAGACGACAGGTTTAGTTTGATAGGTTACCAGAATCGCGAATGCCGGTTAATGGGATCCAACACATCAAGTGTGTGCCAATCTTATTTCCATGTCAGGAAAACGCTAATCCTGGATCGGTGCAACTGGGATAAATATATTTTTGATTAACTTTTCCCTCTCAAGAGCTCCTGTCTCAGGATCCGGAGATTGCAGAGCTCGCGGAGATACCATCGTGGGGTATTTGGGGTTTTTTTTTTAATATCCGGAACCCTCTAAACTGGAGAAGACTGGGTTGGATTATTCCTATCAGAGACAACTTGGCATCCCCGCCTGCGCAGGAGCATGAGAACTAGGACCCGTTTGATAGTCCACAGAAATACGAGTACCGGTAACTGGTACGACGGTACTTGAGCATACATTCTCCAACCCTAGTAACTGTAAACCACCCTGTCAACTGGCGTGGCCTTCTAGCTATTACAGCGAGGGACAATCATCCCCCCTTCTCCTGCGTGCGTGGTAGAGCGCTTCTGTTCCGGCATTTCTCAATAATCCCAAGGGCGCGCCATAGGAAAAAACAATCCAAAAGCCTTGTCTTGTTCTCTTCCTCTTGGTTATATATAGATGGCCCGCTTCCGGCTTTAGAGCCACCCATCCATTCGGAAAAGGAGGAAAGAGTCAGACAGTAGCACCAGTATAATAAAACATCTCCAACACAGCCAGGTTCGCACCAACGAAACCTAGAGATATCAGCCCGCCTCGCTCTAGTACAGTTCTGTATTCCAGACAACACCGCGCCCATCCCATCACAGCTTCTCCGCGCGGTACCGTATTATGATAAGTTAGCAGAGTAAGGGTAGTACATACCGGCACCCGGACGCCCAGCACAATATGCGCTAATTAGACCCCATTCCATAAGTTCACACAGGTCCCCGCACTCGCCCTCCGCCCAAGAAATTTGCAGGCTCTGGCTCTCCTCTCTCCCGCGGCAAGAATGGATCCAAAACTCCTCTGGCAGCGTGCGGACACGGGCTCCCGAATCTCTGCACGATTTTTCACTCGTCGACTATCCCTGCGCGTCCTCGCTCTGCTGTCAATCTGCGTGGTACTTTACAATGTTGTCTACAGCACCGAGCTGCGGAGACGACTGGAGATGAATGTCCAAGCACCGAGGCATACGGGTCAGCCTCAACATGGGACAGATACAGCTGAACTGGAGGATGGCCCCCCGAGCGCAACCTGTTTCGGCGCCGAGCTCGGGCATAATGGAACCGAGAAGGCGACCCTGGTTATGCTCGTAAGGAATAGTGAGCTCCACGGGGCCTTGTCTTCTATCAGGATGGTCGAGGATAGGTTCAATAGACGATTCCACTATCCGTGGACTTTCCTTAACGACAAGCCATTCACCGACGACGTAAGTGAAATTCTGACCCGAGGAGGCTCTCGCTCGCTCATCCCGATTGGCCTGGTTTCTGATATCACGGTAGTTCATCAAGTACACTTCCGGACTCGCCAGTGGCCCGGTTGAATACGCCGTCATCCCGGAGGATGATTGGTCCATTCCCGACCATGTAAACACGACAATTATGAGAGCAGAAATGTTGCGGATGGCAAAACAGGAGATCATCTATGGCGGTTCCTTATCTTACCGGTATGTCTCAAACCAAGCCTTTACCTTCCCTGCACAGCACAGCTAATAATTTGGCGACGCCCAGACACATGTGCCGATTTAACTCGGGATTCTTTTACAACCAAGAGGTCATGAGGAAGTATGATTGGTACTGGCGTGTTGAACCTGGAATCGAGCTCTACTGCGATATTAATTAGTGAGTGGGGATCCTCACAACCTCCCAAGCGGCAAACTCCCCGCTATTGAACAACCCGGCTGATGAGTTATTTGTAGTGACCCATTCACTTTCATGCGGGAGAACAAGAAAATATACGGCTTCGTAATTAGCATGTACGAATTCAGGGATACCATCACGACACTTTGGGACAGAACGAGACAATTTGTGGCGGAAAATAGTCAATTCCTCCACGCAAACAACTCCCTGGACTTCCTTGTCGACGGAGCTGAACCGTCAAGACCCGGTGACAACCATCTTGGAGATGGGGATTACAATCTCTGCCATTTTTGGAGCAACTTCGAGATTGCCTCCTTGGAATTTTACCGCAGCGAAGCTTATTCCAGATACTTTGAGTTCTTGGATAGCACAGGAGGATTCTTTTACGAACGATGGGGCGATGCTCCTGTTCACTCTATAGGGTCTGTCTAACCCCTCCCCCTTCCCCCACTCAGTTCCTATCCTATCCTGCTACCATAATATCCGTCCATCTATCTAACATGGTAATTCTAGGGTTGGATTATTTGCCCCCAAGGATTCAATTCACCATTTCGCGGACTTTGGCTACTCACATCCACCTTGTGCTCGCTGTCCACAGGACGACGAATCGCACACTTCCGGGCGATGCGTGTGCAGTCGGAACAAAAACTTTGACTCGGACAGCTACTCATGTCTCCCACGATGGTGGAAAGTGAACAGGGGTACTGGATGGATTTAATTTAATTCCCTTTTCCTATAGAATGGTTCCACATCCGGGTCATACACGTCATTAGTTTCAGGAGTTGGGCGTGGGGAGCATTTGTGCGTTTTTTTGTACTGAAAATCTACTCGTATAATATCTAGACAGTGAAGCCCGCGGAATTTTATTTCATTGTTTTGTCCAAGAATTGTGCCATCTCGTCCACAGGAAGAAAAAGAAGAAATTTTAACCCGAAACAGGTTCTCAGCGCTCATTGAACTTCTAGGACATAGTCTACGAGTACTGATAGCATACAATACGTTGTAACTTAATCCGGTAGTCTATAGTATCCTACACACCCATCCACCCATCCAAACCATATCACATCACCGCTCCATCATCGCCGCGTACAACAACTACGGAAAAAAAAAACCACAACCACCACCACATCACAGCACCATACCACCCCATCAGAGCAGCGCGGGCTGAACCCGAGCACCCCATGGAGCCATCAGGGGATGTAAATATCTAATTTAATCACATCCACATCACCACAATACCCATCATACCCGTACCCGAACCCATCGCGCACGCGATAAAAAACCAAACAAGCAAATAGAAAACACAGTAGACAACCCTCGTGAACTCGGAAGCAGTGGACACGCACACACCAGCGCCAGCCCGGCTATCACACGGCAGCAAAAACACTTCCGAGAAGGGTACGATAATATGATATTATGTAGGAAGCCTCGGAATACGGTAAGTTAGGGTGATAGGATGGTCATGGGATCTCACTCGGACATTTCGGTTTTTTTTGTAATAGTAACTCTTTCACGCCTTTCATTGCGGGCTACAGACACCCCCTCAACCCCTCCTCCCCCGCCGCTGTTCGGTCGAGCGATGGAGTATGCGATGCTGTTCTCGTCCAGTTTTCCCCTGGCTCCCGTACACTCGGATGATCTAAACCGGCGACGTTTCCCCGGAGTGTGATGATAGATAAGCTTGTGCCATTGGAAATCATAGCTTTGGAAGGACTTGGGAACCGTGAGGAGTGGATAGGCAAGCACTATCCCGCCGTTAGTAGTCTCATGTATGCCGGGGACACGTGACACACGCAGAGGCAGTTCACAAGGACGGGTTGCTGGGCAGTCAAGTCGGCCTACAGCGGCACTATGCGCGGATGCGCGGAGGGAATGCCCCCAGCGGCGAACTACGGGTGGTGTGTGAAGAGTTCGCTTGGTCGGCTCCTCCAACAGCCCACCGGTATTTTCCAATTGCAAGAGTAGAGCACGGTGTAATAATTGCGCTATCACAACCTCTCACTCGCAAGACATCCCACTGATGCTGGCGTGGCATGATAAGGTAGTCCCGTGCGTTTATGTCGGAGGGGGTGGGGGGAAGTCAAGTTCGGGCTTTTTCAATTGTTTGTGTAAATTGCCTGCGCCAGAGGAGGTACTCGGCGGCTCAAGGTGAAATCTAGTGAGCGGGGAGGGGTCAATGGTTTAGTAGCGGTTTAGTAGCGCGGATGGTAGTGACCATAGATACTAGATTGGAAGAGACGTGGATGCAATATCTATTCAAAATACAGTATAGTGAGTGGCAGAATATAGGGAAGACGAAATGGAGTTTTGTTTTTTTTTAAAAAAAAATCTAGCCAACACAGCTGGCTGGCTGGCTGGATTGTAGTGCTCTCGCGGCCCAGGCTTTTTTGACCTTCTCCTTTGCTTTTTTTTCCCTCGTTCTGTCCATAGTAGTAGAGGGAGGCGGTGGCCACTTTCCCATCCTGAGAGAAGATGGGAGGGTTGTATTAATACTAACAGCACCCGTATAGTATGGCACAACACCCCCCGCTATCGTGGAGCGGGACGACTCAACCGGCCGAGACCTTTGTTGCGTGGTAGTCTACAGAAATACGAAATCATTCATGACCGTCCCTACAATCTTCCAACAAGCCGGTAGCAGATGTTGGCTAGTTGGGGTTAGCACAGGATTGCTTGTTTTCTTTCCCCCAGGATCCGACCGCCTATAGTCGCATGGATAGAGGATAGTAAAGAGATGTTTAAGGCAATCCATTTGTAGCAGTATATGCTACGGCATTCCCGTAGATGACGCTGAACGGTTTACACAGTATCTGATTGAACACGGGCCCAATCAATGTATGGTGCAAGGAACTAGACGGGTGATGTAAACCCTCCCCCCCCCCAACCCTATAGCTACTCATCACCAAGAAACCCGGGATCAATAGAATATATCACACCGGGGAAAAAACAACAACCCAAATTCCCATGTCGTGAAGTGTACAGATTCGAGGCCCCAATAAATATGTCGTAACTTTTGGATGACATGTCGAAGGCAGTAGGCAAGTTGAGACCAATTGGAAGGAAATTCGAAAGAGTGCTTTTTCGGAACAAAGAGAAGAATGTATTGATTGACTTGTTCATCTCCTCATCAGTGTACATACCCAAGGCTGCCACTCTTATAGTGGCCAGACACGACTAAATATCATACATCAACATGACATTTATCAATCCCCCAATCCTGGTGCCCCAGAGGTGCTAGTGCGAGAGGTAATCGTTCTATCCATGCTCTCCATCACATTGATTCATATATCCAACAAATAAAAAAGCATAGCGCGAGTGATGAGATGTGAATGAATGTGGGGGGCGGAAGCAGCATTACACAAAAAGCACTCAAGGGGTGTCCGGGGGCACAAGATCGAATCTCGAAAGAAGGCTATTTTCTATAAACATCTTTTCTTTTCCGAATGGGCCAGAGCGATGTCGAGGATGATTAGGCTTTCCGGCGAGCGGCCCACTAATGGGAGTACAACTAAGTTAACTTTTATACAAAATTCCCTTTTTCAAGAGCACGTGACCCTTTATCAAACCTTTACCCAACAGCTTTACCCAACAGCTATGAACCGCACATTGCAGGCTTGGCTAATCAACCTCACACTCACCTCTCGCTCTCACAAGCCTCAACCCCTCGCCAACATGTCGTTCCTCAACTTGCCAAACGAGCTCATCCTTGAAATCGCCAACGAGCTGAACCCGCCGGACCTATGCTCTCTCCTAAAGGCAAACCACTGGCTCGCAGTCCTTCTCTACTTCCCGCTAATAGACAGCGTATGCCGTAAGGGTTCCAAGAGCTACGCTACAGAGGCTCTTTTTTCAGCGGCGGGGGGCAGAAACAGGCGGGTTGTGCGAGATCTCCTGGACAGAGGGATCCTCGGAAACGTCCAAAACAGCAATACCCTGCTCAACCATGCCGTAGAAACGCGCAGTGAAGCGGTGGTCCAGACGCTTCTGGAATGCGGCGTCAACGCGGAAACGAGGGACCGCTACGGCCGCACGCCGCTAGCGAACGCGGCAGACTGCGATCACGAAGGAATGGTGCGGATACTCATGGACCACGGTGTCGACGTCAATTCGCAGGACAATGCGCAACGCACAGCCCTGCATATTGCCGCAGTGGGCAGGTATACAGGGAGATATGGGATTGTGCGGCTCCTGCTGCAAGACCCTAGGGTGCTCGATTTGAAGGATATTTTGGGGTGGACGGCCCTGTACTTGGCGGTCAGGGGGGAATCGACCCCCCCGCGCGGGTAGGCGGAGAAAACTTAACCTGTGATTG
>NW_003299096.1:39314-72061 GCF_000151645.1 Tuber melanosporum | reverse complement strand
CGCAGCTAGGCAACGAGGGAATACTGAAACGCTTCCTCGAGCACAAGAGACTGGACATCGACCCGGGCCCCCCTGATAACCTGGGGCCGTTACATATTGCAGCTGCAAAGGGTATCACGGTTTCGGTTCGTATTTTGTTGAAAACAGGCCGGCTCAACATCAATAGAACGAACAAGCTGGGGAGGACGCCGTTGCATTACGCTGCCCAAGGGGGACACAATGAGGTTGTGCAGTTGCTCCTCGCGCAGAAAGACATCGACATCGACATAGCGGACTACGAGGGTCGTTCTGTGAGGTCATCTATAAGCATGTACCCTCCAAAGGTCTCCGAAACCCTGACGGGATACGTATCGCCAAACCGCAGAAACACCGCCGAGCCTATATCCTCGTCAGAGTAACGCAACTTCGAAGCGGTAACTCCTAGACTAGCGAGATAAGGGTATGAGTTCAGTGCGAGAGAAGCTCAAAAACGAGAATTAGGTCAATGGGAAAACCTACTACTAGAACTCGATGGTGATAGCAGATCGTATGGCAGGAGGCAGGGCGTTTCGATTATTTCATTACTCAACGATCCATCGGAATCTGCAAGTAGGGCACGCAAGCAAAAAGCTTGCAGTATCAAGTCTATAATATTATAACAAAAACAAAAAATAAAAACTCTTGTCAGTCCTTCACTTTCTGCACGGGTATCCACCAAGATCGTTGTGGTAACCAAAAGAACACGCGAGTGATTAAGAGGAAACCAAAAAAGATGGATATCTGAAGACACCAACCTGTATACAGTCAGAAAGAGGAAAGGAAAAGAGAGGGGTTATAACGTTTATGCGTGTAGCGATTTGAACCGCTTCTGCATGACCAGAACGATATGCTCTGACAGACTACGCTCCTACCGGCCCAGTCCGTCCAGCTTGAAAGTAGGACGCGACGGAGTATCCCAGTGATGCCTCCTTGGGCTGTCCAATGCACTCAAAAAGATCACTGCTGGAGGTACCGCAGCAGGCGTACCTATTATAACACATCGATAAATTCATTCCACATGCATATTCAGCCCCCCGGAATGGATGATACAGGGACAGCGGGATCGATAGTCACCAAACGTCACTCGCGCTATCCCCCGCCTCACCTTGGAGGACCCGTTGTCCAACCCAAAGATGATTTCCCTGAGATATCGTACGATACACCATCACCCTAGGCGGACTGCCCCCCCCCCCACCCCCCAGACTGTGTGGAACAGTGCCCACAGACCGGTGCTCTAACCTATTTCCCAGAACGACAAAAAGTCCCGGTATGATAACATACTTTTACCTACAGTATCCCTCATCCCAGTCCCTGCAACAAACCCTTTTAAACCCGCTCCCTCCCCCAAATTTCCCCCCAGTCTACAGAAGAGCCCTCCTCCTATTCCCCATTGCCGGTCCCCAGAGTCTACGCACATACGTGTAAACGCCCGTGTTCCCACTCCTCAATAGGCGCCATACAGCATGACGCATCGTATCATACAAAAATTGAAGTTAAACCCCCCCTCCCTCCCGTGGCCGACGAACCGACCTGGACCATGACAGGACAGGACAGCTTCCCAAATCGACTCCAAGTTTTTGAGCATGAAGACGTGAAATCCTTCCTCTCAAAAATTTCCAAAAAAAAAAAAGCCTCCTACCTATATTTATCTACCCTTCCCAGAATTTGAGATTCCGAAGGAAAAAATAAGAAGAAAGTGAGCGCAACGCTGCCAGAGGCACAACTCACGATAACGCTCGCTCCAACAGCCCGAGTCCGCTGCGTCGCGGATAACGTTAGCCTACTCGAACGAGAGGACCGCCCCCCAGCAAAAACACTCCAAGCCTCCGGAACCAGCCAGGCAAAAAAATAATAATTTGAGTACGCTATCAGAGCAAGGCAAGTACCCGCCATCATATACCTATTAGTCAGCCTAACAATATGCGCTGAAACTACTGGTATAAGGTGACTGAATGCCGGAGGGAACATAAATCATCCAACTATTTTTTGAGGTTTTCTCAATTTTATTTGTGCAAGTGTGGTTCATTATTTCTTTTTCCACCAATATCGAGTAACAGACCCCCTCATTCTATCTAGTATAAGGTGGTATTATGATACTCCTTACACCATACTTCAAACATATGACAGACCTGAATTTGGTGATACGCTAGGTCCTCCTACACACACAGAACACACACACAGCCCAATTCTCTGCACCTACCTCTTTAATCTATCCTTTGGTTTTCCTTGTTTGCTCTTGCTTTGAATCCGCCATCGGCAGGTCGGTGGACTGCCATGACGAAGGACATATAAACCCCCCTCCCCCTACGGAGAAGTATGATAGAAACCGCCTTGACGGCAGGCAGAACCCGAGTGACACCCCATGACAACCCCCACAAGCCTATCAATCGTGATGGACCCCATCAAGCTAATATCATACCCGGTTTTACCTGCAGACAATATACTCGAGTACGGTAATATATTATCCTGCCCCCTTTTTTAAAAATTAAAAAAGGAATCGAAACCGCTCTTGCATAGATTGCATTGCATGGCCACGTGCTCTCGGTTAAGCCAATTTATTAATTAATTTACACTCTCCTCACAAAGCCACATATTACCGGTTGTCGTTCCCATGCCACAAGCTTAATCACAAAGCTGGTAAGTGACTTGTCGGACATAATTATCGTAGATTTTAAGCATGATATCAGGCGGTTTATAAGTTGATAGCGGTAATGACGATATGCGTGATACTCTTTTTCATTTCCCATACCTAATCCAGTACCATTACCATTACCATGGCGAGAAGTATGAATACTATGGTGGAAGAAAAAAACCCGAACAAACACCTCGCATGCAAGATCGTGCACGGGATAGATAATCCGAAATCCGGGTGAAACGGGACAAGAAGGTAGTAGGGTAGTTTTAGAAATATCAAAATTGAATATCAAAACAGAATTCAAAACGAAAGAACGTCCATCTATCGCCCGGCGCCTGCATCGTTACCACCAAAGAATGAAATAACAAAGACGGAGAAGAGAGCTGAAGGTGGAAGACAAGAAGGCGAAACTAACAGCGATGATAGCGAGAAATAGAAATGTAGAAATGAGGAATAGAAATTTTAGGGGGAGAAAATAGATAGACAAAGAGGAATTAGGCAGCACCTAGTATGTAAGAATTAGACTACCTTCCCACCTCAAATACCCGCTGAAGGGCGTTTTGGAACACCTGAACATTGAAATCGACTAATCCTTGTTTCTCAATGCTGTCCTTACGCATCAGACAGATCAGGGCGAGGTACCTATTCGATCAGAAGACCGTATTAGCCAATAGCTATAGCCGCGGGAAACTAGTGGGGGTGTCCGGAAGGCAGGATCATGTAAACTCATCCAGGTGGAATAAAGGAGATACAGGAGCAAGGACAATGACTTATTGATTTCCCGAAGATAAAGAACCATCCCATTTTGCAGCCTAATTATGCTGCTCGCTTCCACTGTTGCTTCTTCTTGCTCTTGCTGCGCTTCGCTCGGGGCCTCCGAGGTTGGCGAAGAGACTTGGCCTTGAGGCTTGCGGTCGTAACTAATTAATGACTAGAGGTTAGCGACCGCCTTATTCGGCAAGACCAATGGGTCAACTAAATACCCATAAATTTCAGACACATCAACAATCACGTCTATATAATCGCTGCAGATCTCGTAGCTCTGCATATCAACGGGACTGCTGTCCGTCGCGATATAAATCTTACTCAGAACATCAAATAAAAATGCTTTTTCAATTCCAGAATTCGAGCACAGGATATTCAACAAATTCTCCAGAGTTCCCAGCTGTGGAATCAGCTTTTGAATAACTTTGGAGAAAGCCTCGAAAATTGAGTGATCATAGATCGAAGTCAGATGATAAGAAACCTGCACATTATCAAACCCATTATCAGAAAGCTCGTCCTGAGTTCGCTGCATGATGTCACGTTGAGTGTCAAGTTTGTATTCATCTGACAGCCCATCAACCTTGTGAACAAAGACCTCGATATTGATGGCCGGATAGAAACGCTGGATGGCTATAATTGTCGTGTGCAATTTGGAAAGGGGTTCCAGATACTCATCTTGAGCATCAATAACCCAGATCAAAGCGCCAAGTTCGCCAAAAATGTGATCAAAGTCGAAGGTTGGGTCTAGGAAATTGAGTTGGCCAGGGAAATCCCAAACCTGGAAATCCATAAAAGAACTATACAGGAGCCAAGCTTTAGCAATGAGGCCCCGTTCTATAAGTAAATATTGGCACTAACTGGATCGGGTCTTTTTGGATTCGAGTTGTGGACTCAAGAAACAAGGTCTCCGTGGGCGGCATCTTGTGGAACACCACCGAGCTAATCGATGATTTCCCGCTCCTATATGAAAATGTAAGCCAATCCGCATCCATGTATCCACCCAATTCAAGACTTCAATCGGCAATACAATCAATTGAAAGAAAAACAGAGCAGGCAAACCTCCGCTGTCCCATCAAGAGCAACCTAGGCCTCCTGCCACTTGCTTGGCCCAACCCGGGATATGTGCCCACGCTAGAAGTTGGGCTCTGTAATGCCTGTGAACGTGACATCGAGCTATGTGGACGGTAACCTGCCTTATGTGTGGTGCGTGGAGAAGGGGAGGTAGGTTCCTTTAAAAAGCGATCTAGTGAGTAAGAGTTCATCTTGGTCGATTGTGAAGAGGTTGAGCAATCCATCTTCGAATTAATTGGGATAGGGTGATAGGGTGGAGTGGGCGGAGGAAGGTAGGAAAATTGTTCAGAAGAGGTGGAAGAACTTGAAGAGAATGGCATGTGGACAGTCTGCAACCCAATGCGAGGGAAAAAATCAAACGAAATAACAGAGGGTAATAAGAAAAATGACAATGTCTCTCTGTCTGGCCCTTAATCCTGGGGGCGAAGCGCAATACTGGCGACAAGTGCGACAACGAAAAGGATACTCAAGGGTTTATGACGGACCTCGAGATGGATCCAGATGAAGGGGTTTGTGTCTGAAGCGGGGCAATTGCTGAAAGTTTTTCCTCTTTTTTCTTTTTTTCCTTTTTTTCACCCTCTATACTGTGCAGAGAAGAGGGGATAATTATGCAGCCAGACGCAGTGGGGGTGTAGCAGAGCAGTGAGGGAAGGCCAACAACCGACCCAAACCACAGTGTTGGCGTTCGCAGTAACCCGGACCCTTGGTTTAGATTCCAATGAGGCTGCAAAATTGGATGCGGCTACTCCAGCTCGGGCACGGAAGTTTGGTTCCTGACTCGTAGCCCTGCGGGCTAGTGGTGGTGCCTACCCCGAGGCGGATGCTGTGGTGAGGTAGCTCTGCTGCGTATAGTGATCCCTTCCCTTCCCAACCAGTAACCGGCGCCAGAGACAGAGACAGACAGAGATGGGAAGCTCATAGGGGAGGTGAGCCCGATGCGATGGGAAGGGAAAAACAGGATGAAAAACAGGATGTGCGAATGAAGGGAAAAAAAAAAAAAAAAAAGACCGAAACAACCGTAAATACCGGTATCATGCAAGAAGAAGCTATCAATCAAAGAGCCGGGATTAGGCCTGCTCGAGCCCAACCAAGAACAAACTGCCCGAGGACGAGGGGGGGCGGAAGTGAAAGGAAAGGAGGGCGGGAAGGGAATTCATCGAAAGGTGCTACAGCGATGAAAGTCCATATTACCATGCTGATCTCAGACCTTTCAATATCTCCCCAGGGCAAAAAGGGCGGGAAGGGCGCAACAGAGAGGCAAATGTATCCCTTGAATGTCTCTCTATTTCACCTTCACTCTTCCTGCTGTCTGGTATGATATGCGCCCTTCAATCCCTCCAGTTCCTCTGCCCAACCCCCGTAAGGGTGCGTGCTCTCTCCCTCACCCTCGCTCTGCCCTCTCAGTTATGCTCTTCCCACTCCAATAGAACACCTTCTTCCTTATCTCAGAAACCGTTTACTCACAAGTTTGATACTGTATATCTCCCGGGGTATGGCTATTGCGAATAAACGAGCCGTGGATGCAACGATAAATGGCTCAATCACAGCCTTGCACCTCACTCAGCCGGTGTGGTTATGGTTAATGGTGGAGATGGTGGTGGACGTTCGTTTGTGGTGGGTGGGTGGTGCTGCTGGGTTGGGGCTATCAGTGGTCGTGTGTAGCGTTGCGTCAAATTCCAGCTTTGATGGAAAGACCAGGCTTCGTTTCGTGTTGTTATTCCTTGGGACAAGAAGTTTTCCTCACCGTCAGCGATAGTGGAAACGGGGATGGCGGGATGACCAAACTGACGGGCCTTGCTTGCGCCTTTTTGCGAACTAGCAGAAAGAGCCGTCGGCAGACGCCTGTTTCCTTTCCTTTCCTTTTTTTTTTTTTTTTTCCTTTTTTCCCTTCCCTCTCCCTTTGTCCCGCCAACAGCAGCACGGGTATCAGGAAGTGTGTGAGATGATGTTGTTACACAGAACCCATTCCAGCCCAGATATGCCATTCCGATGCTGTGACCATAGGTAACCTGCCGTGAGTGATAGTCCAATGATAGACCACCTACCGGTATGCAAAACAAAAACTCGAGTAATACCAGCATCGGCAACACTTGGAAAAATTTCCTCACACTTTACTGGCTGGTGATGGCACCCTTTCTTCTTTTTTTTCTCCTCATGCCGATGGTGTGTGTACTCGAGTACCGTACTCGTACTTGAGTACCGGCATTGTTCCAGTATCATGCGAGGCTCAAGCATTGACATGCAAGTATCTTCCCAAACCTTGCGCGCTTCGTGCAATATCGGAGGCTCAAAATTAAAAGCAAACTGCTGTGCTGGGGCTGCGAGTGTCGCACCATAACGTATCATACCGGTAACTTTTCAGGACGACGGAAATAAAAGGATCTCGGGCTTAGGGCTGCCATTGCAAATAAGGCGCCATGACCGAAACATATCATAGTCTAAATAATATCATACCGGTATCATGCTGAATTTATGCACGTCGCAGTCCGAAAAGCACAATGTAGATCCCTCCTACGGCAGGGTATATATGATACTACTAATTCATCGCATAATTACCGTATTGTGAACACAGTTCTGTTCTTACGTCGCGAGATTTCCGAGAGTCGCCATAATTTTGCAAGTCTTTGTAGTCTGATTGGCCGGTATTTGTGGTGTCTATCTTCTGCGCAGGTACTCGCAGTGCAAGACTCCCGCGACGCTAGAACAGACCGTACTATCGAAGTCTAGTTGTTGTGTACGATATGATACAAGTGCGTAAAGTGCATGATATGTACCCGAGTACAATAGTACAGTACGAATACTGCACGGTACTGCATGGGAGAGGCCCATTTTGATGTCAGTCCCCCGGAATCCTACCCTACCGTATCCACAAGCCCCCAATATGGTAGTCTATGATACAATATGATACCAGCACTGAGGCAGTTTTATGCACGAAGAATGTTAAGAGAATTGAGAGCTGAGGGAGAGTTAATGCTGTATTAAAGACATTTGTGCAAAGAGCAGGTGCTATTATTACGGGGGGATTTTAGCTTGAGCTTGGGTCACCGAGTGCATTTTGTTGAGAATAACTTATGAAGGCCTGAACAGGGCGATGCCCGATCAGATCTCAACCATCTCAAATCTCAAAGCCACCGTCCTTGTGCCCGGCAACCAACGTCGACAACCCCCGCAAGTCCACAACCCCTCTTGCGACTAGCCCCCTACCACTGTTACCGTGCCTCTCTGATCTCGAGGCAAGCTAGATCCTGGCGAATGCTGCTGTGGAGTGTACCATAAACTCCCCGCCCTCTGATAACGGATCCACCACATCACCATGAACCCAGCCTCTACTTCTCTCCTGACGGAACACCTTCGCTGGACACCTCTCGTAAGTTTATCCCGACATCCTTGGAAGTCTGCGCTAAGCTAAGGTCGACAAGTCTCTCATAGATGACATAATAAATACTGTGAATGCCCTGCTCTACCAATCCGTATCCGCCGTCGAAACCTTTCTCCTTTCGTCCCCGCCCGGGTTGCTAGGGTTTGCCCCGCCACCTGGCACAATTCCAGACACAGATGGTGATGGAAACGTAATTTATTCTGAGAAGGAAGAAGAGGAAATAAATAAAGGAATACACCAATTGGAAACCCTACTTGAGAATGGCGTGGATAAGAGGTTCGACGCATTCGAGCTGTATGTGCTCAGAAACATCTTGGTTGTTCCGCAGGACCTCGTGGGATGGGTGAGACTCGCACACCATAAGGTTAGTTTGCAATATTGTTCTCCCTTCCGGACCTTATTCTACATCCCTCAAAAGTACTGACAACTCTAGAACCTTGACTTCACATCTATAACCCCTCCAGCGCCCACAGATCCTAATTCTTCTGAACCAACTGCGAATATGCCCGCACTTCCGCCAGCCCACGAAGCCCAATCTCGACTTCGCACCCTCCGTCAAACACTTCTGGCCTCGCATGCCCTGAACCAAACACTCCAGTCAGAAGTAAGCTCCAACGAACGAACCCTCACGCAGCTGCGCGCCCTTGCTAGTTCAGATAATAAAAGCCCGTTCTCGTTCATTAACTCGACTTCAATGTCTACGAAAGAGCTTAAGGACACTGCCTCATTCGCCATCTCTCAAATCGGGCTCATACGCTCTCTTATAGCGCAATTGAAACCGAAATATGCCGAGCTACAGCGACGGCGCCAGAAGGAGCAGGAAGAGACCTCGGGTGATAGGATGGATGTTGATGAAGAAACTGAAAAGAAGGGGGGGGAGGGCACGCCCGAGGAGGAGAGGAAAAAGTACATCGAGAGGATGACCAGGAGACACATGGAATCCTCCCGGGGGTTACGGTTGAACGCCAAGGGTGAGGTTGTTGGTGGTGATTTTGAGGAAAATGTTGCGAGAAAGGGGTTAGGTGAAGTTGAGGAGTTGGAGGGACTTGTAGAGGGGCTTGGTGAGGGGGACCCTTAGCGCAATTATACCCTCCCTCGGGCTTTGGTATACTTTATGTCCAATTATGTCGGGGTAAAGTGTATGATATCGTTTAAAAAACGGGAATCCACCGAGATTTAAGTGAGGGATTGCTAAAAATTGGTATCCCAATTCCCAAAAAGACAGATTGAGTCACCGTCCGAGTTAAAACAATTATTTAATATCTACGAGAGATGACCTGTCCTGGGATAACTGATACCGAAAAGGACCAAATCCTCTGCGGATCCCGGGCATTTATATCCAACTTGGTACACTAGTGGGGGCCTTTGATAGCTTCTGTCTGCCGTAGAATAAAAAACGTATCATGGTGGGGCACGCAGCAAAGGTAACACCTTTAAGGCTCCGTGTTAACATGCCTTTGGTTCCAACCGTACCGCAGCAGAGATTGGTGGTTTGGAGGAACCAAGGGGTGTGAGCCTCCTGGGAAATGTGAATACTATGCCTATACTGCCCTGCATACACTCGAGCAGTCTACCGGTGTTTTGTTTAGGAAAAGTTATGCACAGGGAGAGGGGTGTGGCTAAATTGGAAGGGACACCGTCGCGTCTCCACGTGATTTCAAATGCCAATGAAGTTTGCCTGACAAATCTCGCGTAAAGTGGTTAACCCTAACCCCACCCTACGCGTTGCAAGAGAAACTAAGACGCAACTGCTATGATCCCTCTTTTCTCTTTCCTTTCTACCTCTCCTCCACAACATCAATCATATTCTCCTCCCCTTTCCCCCCTTCTCTAATTTTTTTCTGCGTTGCAAATTCTTCATTGTTAATTGCCTTGATACCCCTCACTAAACCTTTTTCTACTGACGTTCATTTCACACAAACTTCGAGATGTATGTTGTGAAACGAGGTAATGCCAATTTCTCCCGTTCCTTCTGTATTATTTTAAGGCCTCCGGAATTTCTCCCTCGCAATTCTTCAGCCTCACTGCTTAGAGTCCCGCTGACAATTCACAAAAATAGACAACCGTAAGGAACGCGTCCAGTTTGACAAAATTACTGCTCGTGTTTCCCGTCTCTGCTACGGCCTTGACAGCGAACATGTTGATGCAGCTACCATTACCCAGAAGGTCATTTCCGGAGTTTATCAGGGTGTTACTACTATCGAGCTAGACAATTTGGTAAATTAGGCTTTTTGATTTCTAGCTTTGGGTTGTCTCTAATAGATTTCTAGGCAGCGGAAACCGCCGCATATATGACTGTCACTCACCCAGACTACGCCATTCTTGCAGCTAGAATTGCTGTTAGCAATCTTCACAAGCAGACGAAGAAGCAGTTTTCTCAGGTCATTAGCGATTTGTATCACTATGTCAACCCTGTGAGTTCCATTTTCCTCTCAATTATGATCAAGTTCTCGATTTGGACTGATATTTTCCAGAAAAACGGTCGTCCTGCCTCGATGATTTCGACTGAAACTTACGAGACCGTCATGCGCCATGCGTCCGAGTTGGATTCTGCCATTATCTACGATAAGGATTTTAACTACAATTACTTTGGCTTCAAAACTTTGGAGCGTTCGTACCTTCTTCGCATCAATGGAAAAGTTGCTGAGCGTCCTCAGCATATGCTTATGCGTGTGGCTGTCGGAATTCATGGAGAGGATGTCGACAAGGTTATCGAGACATATAACCTCACGTCTTCAAAGTATTTTACCCATGCTTCGCCTACTCTCTTCAATGCAGGCACACCATCGCCTCAACTCTCGTCCTGTTTCTTGGTTACTATGAAAGGGGACTCGATTGATGGTATTTACGATACCCTTAAGACCTGTGCTATGATTTCAAAAACTGCTGGCGGTATTGGACTCAACATTCACTGCATTCGTGCTACTGGTTCCTATATTGCCGGGACCAATGGTAGTTCTAACGGCATTGTGCCAATGTTAAGAGTGTTTAATCATACCGCCAGGTATGTTGACCAGGGAGGCAACAAGAGACCCGGGGCCTTTGCTATCTACATGGAGCCATGGCACGCGGATATATTCGATTTCATTGACTTGAGGAAGAATCATGGCAAGGAAGAGGTAAGTAAATGCAATAGTTGGAGCATCTCGCGGGTATCGCTAATTTCTCTACAGGTTCGCGCAAGAGATTTGTTCTACGCTCTTTGGATCCCTGATCTATTCATGAAGAGAGTTGAGGCAAATGCCGAGTGGAGCCTCTTTTGTCCTAATGAAGCCCCAGGTTTGGCCGACGTTTGGGGTGAAGAATTCGAGGCTCTCTATAACAAATATGAGAATACTAAAGACCTTGCTCGCAAGACCATCAAAGCGCAAAAACTCTGGTATCACATTCTCGAAGCCCAAACTGAGACTGGCAACCCTTTCATGCTCTACAAGGACGCATGTAACCGCAAATCCAACCAGCAGAACTTGGGAACCATTAGATCGTCCAATCTCTGTACCGAGATTGTGGAGTATAGTGCACCTGATGAGGTCGCAGTTTGTAATTTGGCATCGTTGGCCTTGCCTACATATGTTGATGTTCAGAGGGGCGAGTACGATTTCGCCAAGTTGCACGAGGTGACCAAGGTCGTCATCAAAAACCTCAACAAGATCATCGATGTCAACTTCTATCCCGTCCCTGAGGCTAGGAAAAGTAACACGAGGCATAGACCTGTTGGTGTTGGTGTTCAAGGTTTGCCTCCTTTCAATGTTTCTCTTGATGGCAGGCAACCACTGACTTGATGAATGCAGGTCTTGCTGATGCTTTCTTGGCTCTCCGTATGCCATTCGAGTCGCCTCAGGCGAAGCAACTTAACATCCAGATTTTCGAGACTATTTATCATGCTGCTGTTGAAGCTTCTACTGAGTTGGCTGAGATCCAGGGCCCCTACCCCACCTACGAAGGTTCTCCGGCTTCGAAAGGCCAGCTTCAATATGATCTCTGGAATGTCACCCCCACTGAATTGTGGGATTGGGATGAGTTGAAAGAGAAGGTCAAAAAGCACGGCCTCCGTAATTCCCTTCTTGTGGCTCCTATGCCCACCGCTTCGACCTCTCAGATCTTGGGATTCAACGAGTGTTTTGAGCCTTATACCTCGAACATTTATTCCCGTCGAGTTTTGGCTGGCGAGTTTCAAATTGTCAACCCTTGGTTGTTGAAGGATCTCGTTGACATGGGATTGTGGAGCGATAACATGAAGAATCGTATCATTGCGGAGAATGGCAGTATCCAGAATATCCCGAATATTCCGGATGATATCAAAGCTCTTTACAAGACCGTTTGGGAAATCTCTCAGAAGAAGGTTATTGAGGTATGTTCTTACCCCGGGTACCGGCATAACGGGTTTTTACTAAATAGTTTTATAGATGGCTGCCGACCGTAGGTTCACACCATGAGGCTACTTCCCGGGAGATGCTAATCAAATGTCGTTATAGGTGGTGCCTTTATCGATCAATCACAATCTCTCAATATCCATATCCAGAACCCCACCATGGGGAAACTGACTTCCATGCACTTTTATGGTTGGAGACTGGGATTGAAGACTGGAATGTACTATCTTCGCACTCAGGCGGCTGCGGCCGCAATTGTGAGTAGCCCCCTAGCTCCCTATGGATGGTCAAAGCCTGCCCACGAATGAAAGGGTAAATGTAACATTGGTTTGTGTTTTTGTGGTGGATTGAGACCTACTGCACTAATAATCCAATGTACATAATATGATTGATTCTTTGGGGGGTTCATGACTGATGGGTTCATGTTTAACTTTTTTCCCCACTATTTTTCTTTGTCGGGCGGATTACATGATTTTTACTATTAATTCCCTTCTTACGCTAGGCGCGGTTCTGCCCGTTTTCGTTTTGAGTTTGTTTCGTCTCAATATTTTCTGCGGAGGCCTCTGTTGGATATTATGCTAACTTTTGTTCCTAGCAATTTACTGTCGACCAGGAAGCACTTAAAGTTGCCGATACGAATGTGGCACGTGCCCTTCCTAACAAGAAGCGTCTCCCAAACACTGGCTACTCTTCTACGGCTGCTATTCCTCGCCCGTTGGGCGCCTCCACTTCTCCTGATTCTTCGCCGAGTCCAAGTACTCTAAAATCGGCGTCTAACGGCATTAACACGCCAGTTGTTGTACCTCGCGTTAAGTCTGAACCTTCTCCCAAGTTGCTTGTTACTGAACCTCCTGCCGTGGCCGATGAGATTGAGGAATTGGAAAAGAAGAAACCTCAAGATGAAGACAGTCAGTGCCTCAATGAGGAGCGCGAAGGAGACATCTATGCAGATGCTGTTCTCAGCTGTAGTATTGAGAACAAGGAGGAGTGTATGATGTGCTCTGGTTAGATTGTGCAATTTTCTTTGCCAATGACCTATCACAGGGAGCAGGGGTGTTTATGGCGCAAATGATTCCAATTGTAATGAAGGTTACGCTTACGGGGAACGTCTTATGTTAGCTAATTGTCTTCGTATTCACATTTTAACAATTCAAATGTGATACCCGTGCTCTACTGCTTTGCTTCTCTCGATGTGAAAAATGAAATGAAAGTATCGTTGTTATTTCATGATTTTGAATGACACGCCCGACACAAACATCAAATAAATATGATAGGAAAAAAGCCTGCTACCCAACTATTCCAGCCTATGGCTTCTTACTACCTCTTGCTACCTCGCAAAGCTCCCTAACGGGTGTCCCGCTCAAATCGGGGTGCACAACCTTCCCAACATAAAAGTATTTTTCATGATTCTTGAAGAAGTTCTCCCAATGAGATATGGCCTTCTTAACATCCTCCCACGCCTCCTTTCTACGCTTATCCCTCCGCTTCTTCAAGTACCTAACCCGACTATCGTTCTCCCCAGTGCTCTCCAGCCTCGAAATCTCGCTAAGCTCCTTATCATCCAGCTCCCTGACATCCCCAGTAATGAACATCTCCTCCAGCCCTCTCATATCCCAGGTGAGGTCATCCTTGAAGCACCCAGACACAAAAGCCCTAGCCGCATCCCTCCCAGAGAAGAACCCGTACGCGCCACCGGGGCCATAAATCTGCGGCGAGGCTGAGACGTCGAAGACGCTCCCATTGACAGCAACGTAAATGGGCAATTGGGGATCCACGCCGGAGTACTTTGATAGTTGTTCGTCAGTCAGGACCAACGGTGCCTTCTACCCGACCAAAAATAATCACGGGTTAGCGGTTGCCATATAGGTAGTAGCAGTAAGAGGGGGAGGCCGGGGGGGGGGGTAAAATAGTTACGAATAAATTCTTTAGGTTATTCCACTTCAGTGCCTTAGGCTTGTACCCCCAAGTGACTGATTCCCCGTCCGTCACGAACCAGCTGAAGACGACGCTGAGGAGGAGGGCACCTGTAAGCACGCGTAGGATATCGACGAGGCTGATCCCCCTCGAGATGGTATTGATGTCGTCGTCGTGCGTGGGTCCCATGTATTGGGTGGGGGAGGAGCCGGTGGGTGTTCCGGTAGGGGGCAGCTTGCGGTTGCGGATCGCGTCCTCTGACATTTCGCGCTCGGTGGATTGGAGGAGGGGGGGTGTTGGGGGGAGGAGGATGTGAGGTAATAAGTAGGATACGATCCACCTGCTACAGTATAAACTTTCAAAGGGCGGATCGTCCGTAAAATAAACAAAACAAATCAAGAATGACGTTCTTCAAGGGAGAGTTTCCCCGGAGTTCCTTCGTTATGATATGCCAAAGCTCTAGCCAAAACAATGGAAGCCCTAGGAGTTCGAACCGACACGTTCCACCCTCATCATCATCTTGGATACCGATAATTAGACTAAAAACCCTTGGCAAGCCTCCCGGTATCTAATCAACCAATTACGATTACCCTAAAGATAATCTAATATAATCTAATCTAGTCGAGGAGGGGCTAAAACCCTTATTTATCTGCCAGTCACGACAGGAATCACACGCCAACCCAACAACAGCAACATCGCCGCAAAATAATCAAGCTAAGCAACGACGACGAGGGCACTTGAATCAGAAAATAAGACGACCCCCGACCGACGATACGACAAAAATTCGATAACTTTTGTGAACCGATAAACATCTAAGTCATGGTAAAAATCAAAACCCGCCTCTAAGAACTCCCCCCGGGCAGGCAAGCTAACGAAGGAAAATCAGGCCCCCGCAGCAGCACAAGGTGGAAGGAAACAGAAGAAAAAGTGGTCCAAGGGAAAGGGTAAGTTTTTCACCCCCTTGTCTTTTTTCCCCCTTCCTTTTTTGGCCAGAGGGACCAGATGCTGATGTGGATCGAACATGTAGTCAAGGATAAGGCTCAGCATGCCGTCGTCGCCGACAAGACCATTCAGGACAAGCTCAATAAGGACGTTCAAACCTACCGTCTCATCACTGTTGCTGTCCTCGTCGACCGCTTGAAGATCAATGGCTCATTGGCGAGGAAGGCGCTAGCAGACTTGGAGGAGAAGGGCGTTATCAAGAAGGTTGTCGGCCACTCAAAGTTGTCGATTTATAGTGAGTTTTACCTACCTGCCTAGGAGTCTGATGTGGAGTTGATATTGATGGATTTTATATAGCTCGCGCGGTTGCGGCGGCGGAGTAGTCTCTTTGTGAAATAATGGGTTTCTATTAAATCAAAAAAAAAGTAAAAGGTCAAATTTTCTATCCTTGCCACGTTCCAGAGGTTCTTTCTAGAAGGGTTTCTTCGCGTTTTACTCGGGAGGTCGGGCCGAAGGGGGGGACTAAGGCGGATGGTTATGTTTTTTTTTTTCTTGGCAGGGAACGTTATCAGGCGCATTCACGGGTTACATATCGGAATTGAAAATACGTTCGCTTGACACCGGAAATTCTGCATTTGGGAGGCTTAATAGGGGGCGGGGCTGGGAATGCTGGGCTGAGGAGGATATACTTGAGCAGGCTCTATCTAAAATACTGTTGGCCCAACTACCGAGTGATTTTGTTCCCCACTTCAGGATCCACGGCCCAGCCAGCATAATACTATATCTAGGCCACAATATAGCATCACCCAAAAGCACCATACTCCACCCTTCAAAAATCATGTGTGGTTTCTTACCTGCATTCAATAAACCAAAGGATAATAAGCAAGGTTGAACCCCTAGAAACCCTAAGGTGATTCCAATGCAAGACAAAGTATTAATTCTAAACCCAACCAGATGGCGGACAACCTCTAATGAGTTCCCCCCAAACAATGCTCCCAGCACCTTATTGGATGTCCACTACGCTAATACCAATATGGTAGGTCCCAAAGCCTACAAAATCCATCAGTAACCACGACCGAATCATCAAAGCAGAATCGAATTACAAACCTATCACGCCCAAGGAAAGTCGTTCCAATCATTACATGGCTTAATGAGCTTAAGCCAGTCCTGTGCAAGAACGGCGTTCCAGTCAACCATACATTCAAAACAATCCATGACAGCTTTTCTATTCTTTGGCTTGCAAACACACGGCGGGGTCCTCGGGTCAAGCGCATGATCCACGGGCTCCGGATCTTCAATCTCCCCGGCATCTATCCGTCGGCATGCCTCAACCATTTTATCCACGTCCCCACAGCTACGAGGACATGCCATTGCTTTGAGCTCGTACACACACACTCGATACGAGTTCAGAAGAGTGGAACGCCAGTCTACTTCATTCATGGTGCGGAAAAGGCAGTCAATGCAGTGTGGGGCGTCCTCCATGAAGTTTTTGTTGCGGCACAACTTGGCGCTATCGAAGCCGTAGGGTCTGTTATTTGCAGGAGTTTGAGGGGGTTCGGTTATAAGGCCAGATGCTATATACATTAGCTAAGGTGGCCCCAGAAATAGTGGGAAGTGGGGGGGTACCGGCGTAGGTATAAACACTAGTACAGGGAGCCATGCACCTCTCTGGTGGTGATACACCTTGGATTTCGTTCGGATTTTCTCGAGGTTCCGGGTGCCTCCTGAGTAGGTGATGGTCGAGAAGCGGGTGGGGGACCGCCGCAAGTGCTAAGAGGGGGTAAACTAGAAGTGAGAGCGAGATAAACATTGAGGATTTAAGGATAATTCGAAGCGTTGACTGTGAAGTGTGTGGTGATGATAATTATTGATAACTAGGTTGACGGAATGAAGGAGAGAGGAGGGAAATGAACAGGAGGCACTGGTGGTTAAAAAGAAGGGCATTCTTGGTAGAATAACGAGCACAGATTACGTGTGCCATTCGATTCAATGCCGTCATGTATGGCGGCCGCGTATCGCACAGTGTCTGCTCCCCATCGTGATCCCTTCCAACCTCATGCTTTGAAGCCCCCCCCCCCCCAGATTTCCTACTACTAGATCCACTGCTCCCAATTACTTATACCTCCCCCTCCACGCTCACCAAGGCTCTACTACTCTGCGGGGGAACTTGCTACAGTTAACAGGTGAATAGATGGAACCACCGATCACTCGATCTTACATTTACCAAACCTGTTATAATTGATGTCACATACTCGCAAGTATGATACCGTATCGTAGTATTGTTCAAACACTATACCGACCTCCGTCCAATAATACCGGTACCGCAAACCAATTGCGATGCCCATTTTTAACTCCGTCAATCTCCAACCCGTTTTCGTCAAAGTCTCGTCCAATGTAGAAAAGGTATATTATAACGGGAAAAGGCGCATTCTCGATAACAACCCCTTGTGTGCAGGAAAGTTCAAAATATCTCCCCCGCTAGGAGAAAATCCCCCCGAACTCTCCGTCTCGGTACAGCAGCCAGAGAGAAATACCGTACCGCACAGCACCCCCCGAGTGGCCGAGTGACCCCCATGGGTCAATGAGAGATACCGGCAAATTACCGGTAGTTGGAGAACCCTGGTCCCCCGGAAATCCGGGGAACTCCTTGAAATGCAGCTTCCGCCTTGGCAATTGCAGTGGCCACCTATTACATATCCCTAGCTTTCCGATAAAACAAAACTACTACAAGTCATGGCGCTGTGTCGTACTAAAACCAGCACAGAAAATCAAATTCCTTTGCCTTCTCGGGGTGTCGTGACTATGGTTAGGACATGGAGGGGAACAGGTGGGGTCGCTGGGCGTGGGGGGTCATGTATTTTCCTTAGTCAATTCACCTAGGCAAGCACTGAATCTATCACTCAAGTCATCACTACTGTTTGACTCCATTCTGTTTCAAGTTCCATTCCTATTTCAGTTCTCTCCCCCCACCCGGCCATCTAATATTGCACTCCGCCAACATCATTGGCAGACACGCCCATCGCGCACCTTCAAACAAATCCCTAGGCCGTAGTCAAAATATCGAGTGGTCTTTCACGATGAGGGTCCGAAAGCGGTGCCCTGGATGGCTCTTTGGGGCGCCTTAGGATCCTTTTTATTGATCCTCCTGAGTAAACAACAAGTTCTTCCAGGGGCTGCGCACCATGACCTGGTGCATTCCTGTGGCCCAGCACATCACAGCAGCTACTAAATCACCCATAATTCAGTGTTAAGGGCACTCCACAAACCTGGCAACAGAAGAAACGTGCCCCCCCTGTTTTCCATACAAACCCCACTTTTCGCACATGCCTATCAACTCCATAAAAAATTTATTAATAGAGAGCTTAATCCAAAGATTCACATAGTTAAATGTCAGACTATAGGAATGGTTGTCATGAATGTGGCTTAGCAAGAAAAAGGTTTTCACATGACTCATGATTATGAGTCATAGATATGTTATTGTTTTGTGCATATGACCCATTTGAGTAGTATGACTTGTTATGTTATGATTTGCTATGTTTCGCACATGACTCAATTATGAGTTATGGGATGTGTATGATGAGAATGCCTTGCAAGTATGCCTTGCACATATGATTTATGTTTTGCACATGACCTTATTATGAGGTCATGGGTTTTGCACATGTGACCACTTTTGATTATATGACTTGTTTATTTTATTATAATTGGTTTATGAGTTTTTGCACATGACCTTACTACGAGGTTATGGGTTTTGTACATGTAACCACTTTGATCATATGACTAGTTTGTTACGATTTGGTTTCGCGCATGTGACCACTTTAGGTCATATGACTTGGGGCAGGAAGAGCACTATATAAGGAGGCCGGTACGGCCCAGAAGGATAGGCTCTTCACACTTTTTTCTAAGTACGTTTCCTACTTATTACTTTAACGAATATAATACATCTTTACATTCATTTACTATTATTATAACATTTATTGCTATTACGATAAGAAGACTCTGTACGAGACAGAGTTAGAGAAAGTTTATGATAGGTATTACAGATAGAAGACAATGGTCTCGTACTATCAGTAACATAGGCATAGTCCTAAGAGCAATCACATAGCCAAAGAAGAAAAGAGAAGAAGAGAAGTATCATTCCCTGTTGCTAAGAACTAAATATCTGAAGAAGGATCATTGCAATAGTTCTGAATTGTGAAAGACTTATGCTGAGATTACAATGCTATAGAAACATGTTCTGAAGGGGGTCAAATAAACTTTTAAAGAAGGCAATACTAAAATTCATATCAAGTCAGCCAATTTGGATGGGATTCTGCATAGTAACCAATAATAGCAAGCAAGCACATGTACTGCCATTCCTGAATGAAACTAATAAAGTTTTAGTAATGTGTTTGAGTTGTGACTGTGACAAATATTAATAACTTCTAAGAACTGGGAAATAGGTAGCAGCCACTACAAGTTCTACGGATAACACAGTACTTGTACTAGGGTGTCACGAACATGGCTTAACAAGGAAAGGGTTTTCACGTGATGCATAGTTATGAGTCACAGGTATGTTATTGTTTCGTGCATATGACCTATTCGGGTTATATGATTTGTTATGTGTGGGATTTGTGATGCTTTCGCACATGGCTCAAGTATGAGTCATGGGATATGCGCCTGACGAGTATGCCTTGCGAGTGTGCCTTACGGGTAAGCCTTGCGCATATGATTTATGTTTCGCACATGACCTCATTATGAGGTCATGGGTTTCGTGCATATGACTCAGTCGAGTCATATGACTTGTTTATTGCATTATGATTGGTTTATGAGTTTTGCACAGGACCTCACTATGAGGTTATGGGTTTTGAGCATGTGATCACTTTGGTCATATGACTAGTTTGTTATGATTTGGTTTCGCACATGTGACCACTTTAGGTCATAAGACTAAAGGCAGGAAGAACACTATATAAGGAGGCTGATGCGGCCGAGGAAGATAGGTTCTTCATGCTTTGTTCTAAGTACTTTTCCTATTTATTACTTTAACGAATATAAAACACCTTTACGATCTTTATCCTTATTGTAACATTATCGTTACGCCAAGGAAGGCGCTTTACAAAGAAGAGTTAGAGAAAACTTGTGATAGGCGTTCCCGGTAGAAGACAAGGGTCTTGTACTATTGGTAATGCAGGCAGAGGCCTAGAGCTATCGTAAGACAAAGGAAGAAGAAGACAGGAAGAGAAGTATCGTTCCCTGTCGCCAAGCACTAATTATCCAGAGAGGGATTGTTACATAGGGTCAGAGTCATACTCTGTCACTCCTATTTTCCTCCCACATAGTTTGGCAACATCACGTCAACTATCGTCAGCCCTCCCACTCACCTCTGCCCACTTGATAGTTCCTGTCTATGGGCAGGTTAACTCTGCCATCCTCTCTTGCTATCACCTCACTTGTCTCTTGTCCGCTTGATGTGGGAGTTATTTAGACTTACCTAGTAGACCTGTCTTACTTATAGTGGCTCGCTTAGCTTTGGCACAGTTGACTTCCTCGCTTCACTTTTGGTCGATACTGGCAGTAGTGGATGTCTTTCTCTCCACTTACATGATACCTATTGGGGAATGCCTTGGCTTGTAACTTTGGGGTCTATCTTGCAGTGAGATTTGACCATATTCTCCTAGTCACTCTATTCAAGCTACGGTTGCCTTCCTCCTCTCATCCTTCTGCCTCCCTACTACCTATAGGATTTCTTTCACCAAGTGACACTATCTCTCAGAGAAATAGAGACTACAAGAGAGATGGGGTAATACGGTAATGGTTCGGTCACAATTAAGTTAGTACAGGGGTCTTGGGCCCTTCTTTTCTTTTTTCTCTTTGGTCGCATCGGCTGGTACCCTACTACTTGATAGTGTAATAATCCCATCAGTAGTCAGTTGTTTGTATTCACAGAGTGAGAGAAGATGATTGTCTGTAGTAGCGTTAGGGCTACTGGTTGGGAGTTGTCCCATAGTATTTGTATGGTGTGTAACTAGGCACACCTACAAACTTGTATATATAGAAGTAGATCTCCACTCACAAATGTTATACTTTTCTGAGATTAAGCCATCTCGACATACACCCCTGAATACAATTCCACATCATCCTTGCGACTCACCACTCAGTTCACCTCACAGATCTGTTGTGAAACTGTGTGATCCTTATTTCCCACCATCACTACTGTCTACTGGTATCTTACTACTGCACCCTCTTTTGCTGTTTCAGGTAGCCCTATTGGCACTCCCAGATGGACAGCTTGGGGCTCTTATTTTGCCAATACCTTCTGCTTACAGTGGGTGCTCATTTCTTACAGTTTCTTCTTCTCATGTCCGTGGACTATATACTCAAAATATACATTTATGTCATCTATGTGGCCTACCTATTCATTACTTCGACTTTAGGGGTGTGGTCTGTCTCATGAGTTGGGTTGGGTCTGGTTGTTGTAGGTGAGTGGTTTGTTTTGACTGGCAGTTTGGGGCTTGCTTGGTTTGAGTTTTCTTTTGTTCAGTGGGGGTATACTGTTGGGATGGGGAATTTCCTTGCTTCGAAGAGTGGGTTTTTAGACTTTCTGTCTTTACTGTTTGTAGATAGCCATATGGGAGACTAGCAGGAGAGTTTTTTAAACTAAGGACTAGTTGGATATCGGTAGCTCTAGACGAGACCTCAACACTCAAGTCGTGGGATCTGAGGATCGAGCACCTGGCTGTTAGTGTTAGTCTTTTTGGGATTATGGTTTTTCTTCTAGCTGCTGGAGAACAAGGCTGGGAGGGGGTAAAGGTTTTCATAGTTATAGCATGCAGGCCCCTAGACCTTACATTACATAGAACTGGAGAAATAAAAGGATAAAAAAAAACAATTTAAAAAACAAATTTGTTACTAGGGTCGGGGTAAAATCCTCATAGGGATAAAAAGGCAAAGTTAAAAAAGTCTTTGCATATACTAGTTTTTAATAATTGTAGCAGTGACTACTTTTGGCAAATCAGGTACTATCAAAGATCATCTACTTTAAATCAGATGACATAAATAAAACCTACGATACCAGACATGGTCAGTGTCTTCAAATGAATCTCTATTAGATTTTAAATAGGGTAGGATATCATGCTACACCTTAGTATGATAATATTGGAAAAAGGTTAAAATCTGAATAAAAAGAGAACAGAATGAAGGATGCATTTGGAATTGGTCCTCTTATGGTTTACTTGACAAGTGGAAAACTTGGAAAATCTTTTCTAATATAAGACATGTGATAAGAGCGATAAATAAAAAAACCAATAATAGAAAGAAGGGATGAATCTCTCAGCAAAGCTAAAGATGGAACTGCATGAATGATCATACATACTAACAAGGTAAGAATTAGAGAGTCGATCAACCTAACTAGTATCTGTACCTGCCCCTGGAGAAGCTGACTCAGAGTGCGGACTTGTGCATTAAAATCAGCAAGGATGCTAAATACATCAGTCTGAATCGTCTCCATGGCTCTAGCGATGACAGCTTTGTCTGAGGTATGTGGCTGGGACACTTGTGTATGAGTATAGGGGATCACTATCATATCAGTTACAAAGTACGCATGCTTGCTGCTAAGGTGTACTCAACCTGAGTGTTTGAGATTAATGCCTAATAGGAAGTGTATATTGTGAGATTGATACTGGGAAGTGGGTACATGCTATGGTTCAGAATCTCTGTAGGATTCATTAGTAGGAGATTGATTTGAAAGGTCAGGATTGTTCAGAAGTTTGGATTCTGGGATCCAGGGATTGATCCCCAACCCAGTAAGAGCATACAAAGGTTCTTCTGCCGAGGAGTTAGAGGACTCTGACTTGGAGTTACAATTGTGCTGGCGTTGTGATAGTGTAGAAGGGAGTAGAGCCGGGAAAGTGGGCACAAGCTGGGGTTCAAAGTCTCTCTCATGTTTCGAGGCCTTAGAGGATACAGGCAAGGATACAGTGGGGGCAGAAGACTTAT
The DNA here is from genome assembly GCF_000151645.1 of Tuber melanosporum. NCBI lineage: Eukaryota > Fungi > Ascomycota > Pezizomycetes > Pezizales > Tuberaceae > Tuber > Tuber melanosporum. Next base: position 48,996 of record NW_003299096.1, on the reverse strand, counting down.
TCACAGAGAAAGGACCGCCCAAAGCTAGGTACAAATTCCAGCTACCAACTAATCTAAGGGAGGGAATATACAAACTTGTAGATGTAGAGTCAGCATAGTGCATATGAGACTAGGCCTTAGCTCCAAATAAAGTGGGAGTGGGAACACTCATATGAAGATAAGAGGATGTGCCCTGATATATGTTTTCCTGAATAGTCTGGGATTCAAAATTACTCTTACATTCTGAGGTCTTATTCGTAGGAGATTTACATTAAGGTGAGGATATCGACTTAGAGTCTGAATCGCTCTGACATGTTAAGGGTGTAGAGGGAAGTGGAAAGCGAATCACCAATCTGGTTTACAACAGTCAAATACCAGTTACAAGTTTGTATTGACGTAAAGATATACGCAGATTATTTGCCATATACTCGAGTACTTGTACCTTGTAAATTCCTATCTTACTCCTATTTCTGAATACTTCTTACCTGGAATGAGTAAGATACTTGTAGATAGCTAGAGCCTCTAGTTGAGATAGATTTAACTTCTGTCGACTCCTTCCCTCTTGTTTCCTGATTTTTCTACCAGGGGCTGTACTACAATATATATATCTTCATGCCACCCCCAACTATCAATTTTTATTTCATCACTATCATTATTTCTCTTAATGGTATCTCAAACCAGATTGTGACAAGGCAGATTAACAAGGAGGAACAAAGGGCTTTTATGTGACTCATGCTTACGTGTCATAAGAGTTTTGTAACATGTTCGCAATGTGCTGATCATGTTATCGGTAATAGATACGATAGTTGGCAGGTGGCCGGCTCTTCCAGAGAGGAGGTGAGAGCTGAGAACTAAAGGAGGCTTCGAAGGTGTACTGAGGAACAAAGAAGTAACTGTTCAACCAAGTATATTGAAATACTGTTTGTCGAAGTCTGCCTTTTCTATCGTAGAAACCGGCAGTCTTTAAATACACAAATCTGTTCATATCTAGCATGAATGAAACTAATCAAAGGTATCAATTGATATACTTTGGTAAAACTAATTAAGTATCAAAGCGATACTTAAAACAAAACATAAAACAAAACCAAGTATCAAATGATACTTAAAATAAACCAAGTATCAAAGCGATACTTAAAACAAAACATAAAACAAAACTAAGTATCAAACAATACTTAAAACAAACTAAGTATTAAAGTGATACTTAAAACAAAACATAAAACAAAACATAAAACAAAACCAAGGATCAAACGATACTTAAAACAAACCAAGTATCAAAGGGATACTTAAAACAAAATATAAAACAAAACCAATAACCGAGTACCCATACCGGTTACAAGTTTATTATTATACGATGACTTACAGTTGTGAGTCATATGATGATATGATTTTTATGCGTGACTTATAATTAGGAGTCATGAGTTTCGTGTATTTAATGTTTTTTAAGTGCACATGACTTGTTATAAGATTTATGAGTGGTATAAGTATGTTACGCAGTTAACTCGTATGAGTTAACTGAGGATTTCACAGGAATTACGGTTGTGAGTTATTGGGGATGGTGATGCAAAGGTATGAGTCACAAAGGGTTGGGTTTGGTGAGATGTCTGCATAAATAGTGAGGTCCAGGGACCTCCAGTATATACATGCTCCGTCAGTCCTATTTTCCTCCACATAGTTTGGCAACACTACGTCAACTATCGTAGACCCCCTCCACTCCCCTCTGCCCCCTTGATGGTTCCTGCCTAGGAGCACAGTTAACTTCTCCATCCCCTCCCGCTTTGGCCTCGCTTGTCTCTTGTCTGCTTGATGGGGGAGTTATCTGGGCTCTCCCAGTAGTCCTGTCTTGCTAATAGGGGCTTGCTTAGCTTTGGCACGGTCGGCTTCCTCTCTTCGCTTCTGGACAGCGCTGGCAGTGGTGGACGTCCTTTTCCGCACTTGCATGATCCCCGTTGGGGAACACCTTGGCTAGTAACTTTAGGGTCTGTCTCGTAGTGAGATTTGACCATACCCTCCTAGTCGCTCAGTTCAAGTTTGGTTGCCTTCCTCACCTCGTCCTTCCACCTCCCTACCGCCGGTGGGATCCCTTCCACTAAGTGACGCTATCTCTCAGAGAACAAGGGACTACATGAGAGACGCGGTAATACGGCAGGTTTGGTTTCGGTTGGGTCAGCACTGGGGCCTTGGGCCCTTCCTCCCTTTTTCTCTTCGGTTGTGTCGGCTGGTACCCTATTACTGTCGGCTGGTACCCTACTACCTCTCCCTCTTTTGCTACTTCGGGCAGCCCCCTCTTCCCTCCCGGATGGACAGCTTGGGGCTCTTGTTTTGCCAATACCTCCTGCTTACAGCGGGCGCTCTTTCCTTTTGGTTTCTCCAGCTTGCGACTGTGGGCTATATGCCCAAGACATACGTTTATGTCACCTATATGGTGCACCTATTCATTTTTTCGACTTTATAGGGGAGGCCTGGCCATTGGTTTGTCCCAAGTGAGGGGCACGGGTTGGGTTGGTATCTGGTTGTTGTTGGCGAGGGACTGGCTTCGGCCTTTGGTTTGGGATTACTCTGGTTTGGGATTTTCTCTGTTCGGTGGAGGGTGTACTGTTGGGATGGGGGTTTTTTCCTTGCTTTGAAGGATGGGTTTCTGGGCTTTCTGTCTTTACCATTTGTAGATAGCCGTGTGGGAGACTTGCAGGGGAGTTTTTTAAACCGAGGAGTAGTTGCGTGTTGGTGGCTCTAGGCAAGGCCCCTCCACGTTCAAGTCGTGGGCTCTTAGGGGCGAGCACCTGGCTACTGGCATATGCCTTTCTGGAGTCATGGTTTTTCTTCTGGCTGCTTGAGAACAAGGCAGGGTGGAGGTGCGGGTCTGCATGGCAAAAGCTGATATGACCCCCAGCCTTACTTTCGTTAAAACGGATAAATAAATAAGATTATAAAAAAAAAAAAAAAAGGACCTCCAGTATATAGCCCCGCCTGTACCAGAGCTAGAGACATCCACTTCCTAGGAGTCAAGTGCCTGGACGAAGGGGAACCCCTTTGGATATCACTGGCACTGCTTCATGGCCTATCCACGTTCATCTTCGCCACTTCGACCGGCTTCCTCCCGGACGTGACTGCATTTAGAGATCCCTCCTCTGGGGCCTGACTCATCGAGAGTCCCGTTTCCCCACTCAGCTCCTCGTCCTCGGTCTAGGCCGTAGAGTGGAGGCGTACTTGTTTAGTTTCCTTGCAGGATTTCTCTATGCTTTAGTTTTGAGTGTTTCTCTTTATAGTTAGCTGTTTATGCGTCTTACGATATGGGTTGTTTGCGCTTATTGTAGGCACTGGTTTGGTTTCTTTTGTTTTTGTTTGTTTTGGGATTAAGATTTTGTTTATGCCATAGCAACCGCTGCATGCAAGTTCTTGTACCTAAACAATGAATACAGGATTATAAAAATAAAATAAAAATAAAATAAAAAGGACCTCCAGTATAGCATACTCCGCTCCCTCTTCTTCCCCCCCCCTACATTTTACTTCTGCTCTTAACACCATCTGCATCTGGTAAACAAGCCCCTTATACTTCACGATTCTCCTAGCCTACGCCCAGAGATTATCTCTCCTTGCTAGGCTATGGACCCCTCTGCTCACTCTTATTCTAGCACATCTGTCTCTAATGAGGGCGCTGCCTCCCACCCTCCCTCACGGCCATCATTGGCTGCCCCAATCCTCCCTATTCACAAGAACCTAGTCATGTAACCGGTACGGGTACTCGGTTAGTGGTTTTGTTTTATGTTTTGTTTTAAGTATCGCTTTGATACTTGGTTTTGTTTTATGTTTTGTTTTAAGTATCGCTTTGATACTTAAAGAGTTTTACCAAAGTGTATCGATTGATACCTTTGATTAGTTTCGTTCATGCTAGACATGAACAGATTTGTGTATTTAAAGACCGCCTGTTTCTACGATAGAAAAGGCAGACTTCGACAGACAGTATTTCAATATACTTGGTTGAACGGTTACTTCTTTGTTTCTCAGTACACCCTCGAAGCCTCCTTTAGTTCTCAGCTCTCGCCTCCTCTCTGGAAGAGCAGGCCACCTGCCAACTATCGTATCCTTTACCGATAACGTGATTAGCACCCTGCGAACACATTACAAGTCAGGCTAATCCCCTCTGCGAGAGCCCTGCTAGACTGGCCCCCCGAAAGCTTATCCCTCATCTCCCGTCAGGAGGTGCTGGAACTTTCTACTGGAGAGTGCTACCTGCTTCCCCTTGTCTCCTCTCTCGTGCATAGCATGTCTGCCCTCTCCCGCACCATCGATGAGCTCAATACGAGAATTCACGATCTATCATCCCAGTTGGCCAACATGCTCCCTTCCCAGGATAGCCCGGTCAACGCCACCAACATTTCAGCGAGCTCTGTAGCCTCCCTCCAAGTATCTATAACGGATCTGTCACCTAGGTTGGTGGCGAATCCCACTCCTCCACCCCAACCACCTCTGTTGGTCCCCACTGCCCCGCTCCCTCGGGCTTCCCAAAAGGGTAAAGAGCCAGCTACCAACACCCCTGCCTCCACTCTTCCCGAGATACTGCCCTCAGGATACCCGATATTTTCTGACCTCGACCTCCCCAACTACAATATAGCGATAGGCAACTACCGGGGCAACCCTGCTGCCTACACAGCCAAATATCCCAGAACATGGGAAGCACAGCAGTGGAGGGACGGCAAATACCCTGACCTGGCTGAATTCCTCCCCGGCATCCCGAACCCAGATGACCCCCTACCTGGTAAAGCCAGAATGTCCTACTCTGAGGCCGTGTCCTCAGGGCCCTCAAGGGCCAACAAGAAACAAGGTAGCTCAGCCCCCTCAGCAGTACAAGTTGCAAAAACAGTCACCAGGCCGGCTAGTCCTCCTGTCCCTTGGCCACTGCCTGCTGCTGAGAGAAGGTTTTTTGCCCCTCGATCTCTCACTGCTCCTCACGCCCTGAGCAGAGAAATAGCGGCTTCTTTTTCCGACACCGCAGCAACGGTCCTTAAAGAGGCCAACTGTCCCCTCCTAAAAGCCTTTACAGCCAAAGTCAACGATTGCGGCACAGTGACCCGTTTTGCCCTTGATCCTTACACACCGGCCACCGCATACACCCCCTACTACGAATCCCTCTCCTCCCATCTTAACAATGCCTACCTTGTGGGTGAAAACTCCTACCTCTGTTTCCATCCTGCGCCCAACGAGGTGCAGCTGGCGGTCTACTGCCTCCCTTTCTCTTTCCTTCCTGAGGATCAAGAGGCCCTGCTGGGAACCCTAAAGGAAACCATTCTAAATGTCAAGGAAGTACGGATCCTCTCAGCACGTTTCCTCATTGAGGACGAGGAGTTTCGCCTCTCCAATGCAAACACCTTATGCATCGTCATGGTCGCACCCTCAGATATGGACAAGATGGTGGGCAGGACCGTCCTCTACGCCTAACATTGCCAGATTGAACGAGCCTTTTCCGTGAACAAATTCACTCAATACAAGAACTGCTGGGGGTACAGCCACCAAGTACCCAGATGCGAGACCGACCACCCAGTCTGCCCAATATGTGCCGTCAGCCACACAAAGGCGACTCACCGCTGCCAGAACCCGACATGCCCCAAAGGTGGCAACCTCAAACCTGTGGCATACTGCTGCCCCACCTCCGTCCCCTTCTGTACTAACTGCTCTTCTGCCCACCCCACCCTCGATCAGTCATGCACCCAACGCCCAAAGCCCCCTCCCCCACCCCCCTCCAAGTCCCCTCCCCCCGGTGAGGAAGAAATAGATATGCAGGACGATAGAGGAGAGGGTCCTTCCACCAGATTGCTTTGGCCCCAGAGCCTTGCTCCTTCTATGGACTTGGGAGATGGACTCGCCACCAGAGCCCCCTCTGTCCTCCCTTTCTCGACCCCCTTCAGAAGATCTGGAAGTGTCTTCCCCATCCCCAGCACCCCATCACGCTCCCAAGGAACTGACCCTTCTCGTACCCAGGAGGACGTCACTTTCACCCCTGTCCCCAAACTACCGGCGGGTCCATCCTGTTAATGCACGATGCCTGCTCTACTCCCCCTTCTTTCCCAGTTTCTACTACTCCTCCGAGGAGCACTAGCTCTTTTTCCCTCATTCAACACAACTGCATGGGTAGCTGGAATGTGTTTCTCTTACTCTTTAATGCGTTGGTTGCTTTGCCCTCCCCTCCTGTGCTTGTTGCTCTTTAAGACCCTTCTTTCTTTCATGGAAAGCTCCCACAGTTCGCTGGCTTTAAGTCCTTTTCCCCCCCAATAGTGCTCAGGGAGAAGCCACAGGTGGCAGTGTTTGCGCTATGCTCCTTTTTTGATGTTGTTTCTCTTGTTCCTGTATTTTTTGACAACCCTGCCCTGATGGCAGTAGATGTCTATACCCTGGCTGGTTTGTTTGACTCCTCCTATAAGAGGTTTCGTTTGGTCAACCTTTATTCCCTTTGGATGACATCGTCACTCTACCGCTCTGTTTCCCTAGAGGAAGCTTACCCTGTTCTCGACTTCCCCACACTTGTGGTGGAAGACTGTTAGGCAGAGACAACTTGATAGACTTCAAGGTTGTCTAGGCCAATCGAGATTCGTTTTTGTAGACAGAGATTGTCTAGGAAGGCTCGGACTTTACTCGTTTCGTTTATGACTACTAGGAGCGAAGTAAAATAGGCAAAGTAGGGTAGAATTGTAAAAACAATATTATATTGTTAAGGTCTCTTCTCCGTTGCTTGATGATGTCTAAAGCTTAGGAGGCACTTCAATATTTATATTCCGCATCTGAGTGTTTGCGGACTACATCTATTTATCATACAACTATGTACTTCTTCAATCGTATTTCGCGACATCGAGTTTTCTTCCAAGGTGCAAACACCTGTGGACCCTGAAAACCATCACACTCTCTTCGGTAATTACGATATTTCTTCTTAGGAAATGTGCTGCCCCCAATAGTAATATTCCAATTAGCAGAGTCTTTAGACTTATGGCCTAGTTCTTAAGTCGAACTAAGTTGGCTCCAATTGTTTTTGCCATTGATAAAATGATCAGTTTTATCCATGGCTATATCTGCAAAGGTTGTCGTTATTACAACCATCGTACATCATCTGACTCCGATCCTTTGTAACTCTATACCCAACTGATAGATTTTCTTTGGATGACTTCCTATTAACTCGCAGGAAGCCACTACACTGGACTGGTAATTAATCCCTCGGTGGGCAACCCTTGGTTGCTCTCTGGGTAGTAGGTTTCAGTAACTATTGTAGTATTGAGAATCACCCCATAGCTACGCCATGTTCCAAAACCTAGTTGCAACACTCTGTGAAGTTCGTTGGCTTCTTTGGTAGTGTCCTTTGGAGTTCTAGACTCTTCTGGTGTATGTAAATGTATTGGTCTCTAGTAGAGATTCTTTACCATTTGATACCATCTCTTTGTGCGAAATCGTCCCGTTACATACGGCCGATGCCAAAGGTGTTAGGTCTTTAAAGCCTAGTAACTCTCTAAGTAGTTGACAGAATTACTCCGTTCCACTTCCCAGGCCTAGCCAAAGGTCCCCTCCCATATATCCTGCGAACAGGATCCGGTCGGACAGACGGCGACGACATATATGGTGTTGTTCTAACACCTTCAATTTTGTGGTAATATAGTCACAGGACACAACTGAGATTAATATATATGATGACACGCAGGCCCCGTAAGGGAGCCGGAGGGGGGTGTTGGAGACCAGAGATTCTGATTCCGAGTGGGGTTATCCTACTTAGGGTGGTTCCTAGGTATCGGGTTCTGGTATTCCTAACAGAGACTTCAATATCCACTACCCCCAGTGGGATTCCGACCATCCTTTACGGAAAAAGGAGATCCGCACCTCTACTCCATATGCAGAACTATCGCAGGAATGCTGCTTCTCCCTCCTGAATACTCCCGGAGTGTTTACTCGATTCTCACTGGGCCAAGTCCATGCACTCTCTGTGCTTGACTTGGCTTTCACCAACCAACACCTCGCGCCTTTCGTAGAAACATGGGACGCTTCCCTCCAGTCTACTGTGTCGGATCACATCCCGATATCCATAATGTTGACGTCTCCACTTCTCTCCCCCCCCCAGCTTACATCCTACTGGAAAGCTACTGACTGGACAAAGGTCCAGGAAGACCTCAGCTCTCTCACATTTCCGCCGCCTCTACCCCTCCTGACTCAACAAGCACTTAGCACATGGCTCAACATCAAACTTGGCAGGATTCGATTAGTCCTGGCCAGACATACGCCAATGAAAAAACCCTCCACAAGATCAAAGCCTTGGTGGTCCGACACTTTTTCTGACTTAAGGAAAGTCCACCATTCCCGTGCCCGAGAGGCCCGTATATCCCCTTTGAATGACACTCGGGCTTTTGCTCACTTGGCCAAGAATGCCTATTTCAAGGCTATCAAGAAGGTTAAGAAGGAGCACTGGTCATGATTCCTTGAGAGTGCTACCCCCCAAAATGTATAGACGGCCAAGATGTTCACCTTCAGGAAACCCCCAGAGTGCTTCCCGTCCCTCCCACAGGCAAGCTCACCCATAGAGCTGAACGACGCCCTACTCTCCCACTTCTTCCCGCCTAAGCCCCCAGCTTTCTGCCCACCTATTCTCAGGATCTTTAAAGATGCCCCCCCCTACTGGTGGAAGAGATAGCTGTGGCTCTCAGCAAGTCCTCATCCTCCTTGGCCCCCAGCCCCGACCTTCTTCCATACTCTGTTTGGAAAAAGGTTAATATATCCCATCCCTCTCTGCTGGTGGAGCTCCTCTCTCCGCTGGTCTCGTTTGAATTCCACCCAGCATTACTCAAGATGGTGAATGGTGTAGTCATGGACAAACCAGGCAAACCCTCTTATGACACTCCTGCTTCCTTCTGAATAATTGTCCTTCTGAAGGCGGTCTCCAAGATTCTGGAATGGATAATCGCAAATCGCCTCTCACCTCTGGCTAGATTGCTTGGCTTGCTCAACCCCCATCAATGCGGCCCCCTTCCGGAGCAAAGCACATTCGACGCCTGTGTGACGCTGGCTCACGAAGTTCAGACTTTGCAACATCCCCAGTTGGTTGCGTCCATCTTGTTCCTTGATATTAAGAGAAGCTTTGACAATGTCTCCCCAAACGACCTTTTCCATATGCTGCATTTGAAAGGCATACCTTCATATCTCTACTCCCGGGTCAGGTCCTTCTTGACAGGTAGGCAGTGCCGTCTTGTGTTCCAGGGTTCACACAGGGTTTTCAAACCGGTTCAGGTTGGCACCCCACAGGGCTCGCCGATCTCGCCTCTTGTGTTTGTCATCTATGTCTCGTCCCTCCATTTTCCGGTACTGTGCGAGTTAATCTTGTCCTACATGGATGACTTCGCGGTAACTGTTGCCTCCAACTCCTACAGAAGGAATGTCCAGCGCCTCAAACATCTAGTAAAGATGTTGACTCAAAGGGGTAGGCAGCTTAGGATCTCCTTCTCTGTACCCAAGACCGAGCTCATGTACTGGAGGACACCCAGACAAAGAGACCTCGCATCCACTCTCCCCATTGTCATTGATGGACTCCTTTCCCGCCCCTCCGGGATGGTCCGATGGCTCGGCCACTGGTTTGAGCTGGCCTCTTGTTCGCTTTGGTGGGCTACCAACACCCACTTTTCGAAACGTCTTGCACTTGCCCCCGACTATTTTCTGACCGGAGTCTCCTGGTACTGTCTAACAA
>NW_003299096.1:38008-39164 GCF_000151645.1 Tuber melanosporum | reverse complement strand
CAGCCACCATGACCGACAGATTTACTGTCTTCTGGAGACAGGTCTAGCAGTGGGTCACCAACAGTTTCTCCAAAACCCCTACTGGTATCCTCCCCTACGAGTCGGCCCTTCTCACAGTCCAATGTCTCATTGAACACCGTCAGCGCCTTGCGGCACTAAGGATGGTTTGCCTCCCCCCGGAAAGAAATCTGGCCACCGCACGGCTGCACTCTTCCTTTCCTACAACCTCTTGTTACCATTTCCCGGAGGACCACCGTGCCTTGATGGTGTGGCTTATGCTGGGCTACAGACCTCTAAATTGGAGAACCCCCGAACCATCCCCTCCGGTACGGAGGCATCTTCTGCTCAATGCAATAGCCCACTGAGTGGGCAAGCTTGTCGGTCATTTCTCTCCTGTCCCACCAGCATCGCCTACCCTCCTCCCTACACCCCTGCTCCCCACAGCTGCTGGTGACTCCCTTTTTCCAGCCCTCAAGAGAGGTTGCTGTCAGTTCCTTCTAAACGTATAGTCCAAACAGTCCCCACCACTACTCCGATATGCATACTCGCCAACGATGTCGCCCCACTCCTTTATGGGGTTGGGGAAATTTGTGGCAGGGCGCATCCACCAGATGAGGTCAGGAAAAAGCTACCTAGCCGGCCACCGCTCCTGGAGAGACCCAGACACCTCAGACACCTACTCCTACTGCGAGGAGGAGCCTGAGTCTTTCCACCACGCTATTCTAGTCTGCCCCACCCATACCAGAGCCAGAGATGCCCACCTCCCGTAGGTCAAGGGCCTGGACGAGGGAGAACCCCTCTGGACATCACTGGCACTGCTTCACAGCCTATCTGCGTTCATCTCCACCACTTCAACCGGCTTCCCCCCGGACATGCCTGCATTTAGAGATTCCTCTTCTGGGGCCCGACTCATCGGGAGTCCCATTTCTCCACTCAGCTCCTCGTCCTCAGTCTAGGCCGAAGGGTGGAGGCATACTTGTTTGGTTTCCTTGCTTGCAGGATTTCTCTATGCTTTAGTTTTGAGTGTTTCCCTTTATAGTTAGCTGCTTATACATTTTGCAATATGGGTTGTTCACACTTGTTAGAGGCACTGGTTTGGTTTCCTTTGTTTTTGTTTGTTTTGGGATTAAGGTTTTGTTTACGCCATAGCTACCGC
>NW_003299096.1:34947-36318 GCF_000151645.1 Tuber melanosporum | reverse complement strand
AAACTCGGATGTAAGACTACCTGGTACCAACCACGTTCCTACTCAAAATACTTTGGCTATGAGAATACAATTCCAAGATCGAATGGGATAGTGGCAAGGTTATATTCACCAGCGAGCGATGTACGACATGCAGTCTCAACAGTTTACTAGTAGTATATGGCAAATCCGAAGCAGAGGCCGAGGAAGAAAATCTGGAAATCAAGTTTTTACATCTCAAATCTGAGAAGAATCAGAAGAGTCTAGTCAAGAAGTTAACACTTGAAGTAAGAATGTCTACCAAAGGGTCGGCCAGGGCTATAGGATACAACTTGTACGCATACAAGAGTTAAATAATACTAGCTAAGGAGCAAGGTATTATTGGAACAGGGATTGCCATTGGATTACCAGAAGGCACGTATGGATGGATCGCCTAAAGAAGTGGGTTAGCAGCCAAATATGAGCTATCCATTAATGCAGAAGTCATCGATACTGACTATATAGGAGAAGTCATGGTTATCCTAGTCAACCCTGGACCAAATGAGTTCACAGTTGAATTAGAACAGAGAATAGTACAGTTGATCTGTAAGAAATTATTAGAATCCCTATGCAAAGATGTCAGTAAGTTACCACATACTGAAAGAGTAGAACAAGGTTTCAGAAGCTCTGATTTAAAGAGAATTGAGATTAATGTGATCTCTATCAAGGAGTTGGGACGATATCACCGAAGTGGTAAAGTAATCAGTGTCATCTGGTGTGATTGGAATGAAGGCGAAATGCACATAAGAGCCGTTAACATCAGTACAGAATTAGTCATCCACCCTAAAGGACGAGATAAAAAATAAGATATTAAGGAGCGGGTACCAAAAGAATACTATGATTTCCTCAAATTGTTCAAGGAACTAGTAGAGGACTCAATTGAACCATACAAGAGGACATTCAGTTTCAGCCAACTACTTACATATTAAGAAAGAGTTGATCATGTGATCAAACTTGAGGTAGATGAAAGAAGTGCTCTACCTGTCAATCAGATCTATCATCTGGGAGAAAATGAACTAAAGATACTCCGGGACTATATCACGGAGAATATGAAAAAAGGATAGATCAGAGAAGCAATATCAGGATACATTGGATCGTCTATCCTGTTTGTCAAGAAAAAAGATGGCAGCTTGAGGCTGTGCTTAGATTATTGAGCTCAATGCTATTACAAAAAAATACTGAATTGCACTACTACTTATATCGGAAACAATTGACCGACTTGGAGAAGCAAAATACTACACCAAACTCAATATTAGAAATGCTTTATACACTATATGAATCAAAGAAGAAGACAAATTTAAAAAACTTTCCAGCACTCGTTTCGGAAGATACTAATATAAGGGAAATGTCTTTTAA
>NW_003299096.1:18166-34797 GCF_000151645.1 Tuber melanosporum | reverse complement strand
AACCCCGTAAGTGAGTTAGCCGCAGATAACAAGCGTGAGGAACTATGAAAACCTTCCAGAAATTGATCAATAGGGTACTATTCCAGTATCTGGATATATGTTGTATAGTATCCCTAAATGATATCTTGGTATATACAGGAACCATAAAACAGTACTGACAAGATATCAGAAAGGTACTGAATGCAATTGAGCCAACTGGAATGACTCTGAAGGCAGTGAAATGCAAATTCCATAGAAACAAAGTGGAATATATAGGATTCATCATCAACCCTGGAGGAATAAAGATGGATCCAAACAAGATTAATACCATATGAGAATGGAAATAACTTACGAAGGTTTACAGAGTCTAGAGTTTCTTAGAATTTAACAACTTTTATAGTCGGTTTAAAGAAGGATTCAGCTGCACAGCAAAACCTTTTTATGACTGGACCAAGAAGAATAAAAAATGGGAAAGGGAAAATGAAGAACGAAAAGCCTTTAATCAACTATAGACCAAATTAATAACAGCACCTATTCTGGTGTATTTCGATCCAGTAAAAGAAATCATGGTAGAAATAGATACTTTAAACTACATCTGTTCTGGTATCATATCTCAAAAATATAAAGATAGGAAATTGAGACCAGTGGCATTCTGATCCAAGACAGTGTCCCCAGTAGAATGCAATTATAACATCTATGACAAAGAACTATTGGCAATAGTTCAAGTTGTTAAAGAGTGGAGAGACTATAATTAAGGAAGTTGATATCTGATCAGAATCATGACGGATCACAAGAACCAGAAACTATTCACAACAAAAAAGATGTTAATTGGGAGACAGATACAAAAGAGCAAAATGCTCAGTCAATAAAACATCTACATCAAATATCAACCTGACAAAGAAGGAGAAAAACCAGATACCCTTTTAAGAAGATTAGAAGACTTTATTGACAAATAAGACAAAAGGATCACTCAAAGAAACCAAATACTCCTTTTAAGGAAAAGATATTTCAACTAGTCAGTCCTGATATTGGTGTACAAAATGGAGATCATGAACAATAAGGGATGAAAGAGAAGAAAAAATCAAGGAAGCAGGAAATAATAACAAAACATTCCTATTCATCCGGTAGGCACTGGAGGAAGGAAGAAAAGAAATGAAGATAGTTACTTTAAGATAATACAAATGGAAAAAAGGATACATGTGGCATCAAGGAAAAATCTAGATCACTGATCAGGAAGAGCTGAGAAGTTATCTGATATCTCAAAACCACAACATCCTGATGGTGTAACCGGTACGGGTACTCGGTTATTAATTTGGTTTTATGTTTTGTTTTAAGTATCGCTTTGATACTTGGTTTATTTTAAGTATCGTTTGATACTTAGTTTTGTTTTATGTTTTGTTTTAAGTATCGCTTTGATACTTGGTTTATTTTAAGTATCGTTTGATACGTGGTTTTGTTTTATATTTTGTTTTAAGTATCGCTTTGATACTTAAAGAGTTTTACCAAAGTGTATCGATTGATACCTTTGATTAGTTTCGTTCATGCTAGACATGAACAGATTTGTATATTTAAAGACCGCCTGTTTCTACGATAGAAAAGGCAGACTTCGACAGACAGTATTTCAATATACTTGGTTGAACGGTTACTTCTTTGTTCCTCAGTACACCCTCGACACCTCCTTTAGTTCCCAGCTCTCACCTCCTCTCTGGTAGAGCAGTCCACCTGCCAACTATCATATCTATTACCGATAACGTGATTAGCACCTTGCAAACAGGTTACATTTTTTTTAACCTTGCCAAGTGGTTAAGAACCTGTCCTCAGATTTAGGCCTGATCAACCTATCGATATCCACCTTAGAATGCTAGCTGAGAGAAGTGGCAGAATTACCACACATTTGGCGTCGTCTCAAAACCAACATAGAGTTATTGATGACTAGGAGTAGGAAGCAAATCCCACGGCAAGACAATACAAGAAAGAAATAAACCCGGCGCTCTACTAAGGAGCTGGGAGAACCTGCAAACACTGAAGACACACAACCCCCAGGAGAATTCCCTTCTACACCAGCAAAAAAGCCTTCCTTTGAACCCCCGATCGACTCTGAATCCAGTAGCGAATCCGATATCGCTAGTACAGGTAGAGGGCCTTTAGGAGGAGGAAAATCTTGGGCTCAACCTGAAGAAGAAGAAGTACCTGCAGCATTTGAACCCCTTAAGTTCAAACTCCACCTCCCAGCAAAGTTAACCGGAGAAGGAAAGGACCTCAAGCCTGAAGCTTTTGATCGATGGGCGACTGAACTCACACACTACCTTCTCCTACAAGAGAAAGATGTGGAAGATCCTACAACCAGACTATACATTAGATCATTCTGTGAAGGAAAGGCAACCAACGCATACCACCAAGGCTATAAGGAATACGGCAGAAATGTAAGATTAAGAGGATCTATAGTTCTCAATTACCTGAAAGGCTGATTCCAATCCGCCATCACAAATGACCTCCTATACAACAAATTCAACCAGCTCCAGCCAGGTAATGTAATGCATGTCAAGAGAATCACAGATGTAGCTACAGATCTAATAATGTATAAGGACCGAATGAAGAAAGGAAGCATTTCCAACTACATTCTTAAGCGACGATTCTATGATACTATACATCCTACCCTCCGGCGAGAGTTAGAACTACTCACGGAAGACGGCGATAATATTGCAATGATAATTGCAAAAGCAGAATAAAAGGACGCCATCCTCCATGAAACCAAGGCATACAAGACACAGACATTCTCTAGCAGAAATAGCTAACCACGACACAAGCCCTTCAACAACTCTGAAGATGATACCCCACAAAATTTCAAAAAGAAATCAAAATCCCCCAAAGAATCAAGACGACAAAAAGGAGAATGTTTTGAATGTAGAAAAACAGGACACATGGCAAAGAACTGCCCTATGAAGAAAGGGAAAAGAAAGGCGATTAAGCAAGAAGTATCAGCCAACAATGTTAAGAGCAATATTGATGATACCCAATCCAGCGAATATGAAGAAATCCATATCGGATATATCGATATGGAGTGTAACAGTGTCCAACCTCCGGCTATATTGAAAGCACACACTACCCTGGAAGGTACTATTCTAATCAATGGCAAGAAGGAACGAGTCCTATTCGACACTGGCATGATCGGAAGAGACATGATCAGCAATACCTTTGTCTTGGTCTATGGACTCCCAACTGGAGACCTTAACCAACCCATACCAGTCAATATGGCAGTGAAGGGATCACGATCCAAAAGCTATAAGACCTAGAGTGCAACTATTTGACTTGGTTCTGCCCTCCTACCACCCCGGAAAATGCTAGTCAGAAACTTAGTCAAATATGATGCCTTGACAGGGATGCCATTCCTGAATCACCATAAAGCTGTAATCAGATGTGGGGAATCAACCATCAATTTCCCAGATCAAAAGGTCAGAGTTTCTTGCAAGCCAACAAGCGGAGAGTACCGAGCCGCAGTCTGTGAAGCAACTGCCCAATGCCTATTGGATGAGTACTCCGATGTTTTCCCGAATCAGATTCCCGAAGAACTACCACCAATGAGAGAAGTGAACCACCACATTCTTCTCTGAGATCCCTCTAATCTTAAGAACCAACTTACCTACTCAATCCCTAACGCATACAAAAATCCTCTATCTGACTGAATAAACCAACAACAAAGAAGTGGAGTCATCTACCGAGCGGAAGCACCAGGTGCCGCACCTATGTTTGTCCAACCCAAAGCAGATGGCAAAAGAATTTGCCCCTTGGTTAACCTCAAACTACGAAATGAAAACACGATTATGGACAGCTCCACTATCGCAAACCAAATCCAGATCCTGAATGCAGTTAGACGGGCTAAATTCCAAAGCAAGATTAACCTAAGCGATGCCTATTTCCAGACAAGGTTAGATCCAGAATCTCAACGCTACAACAGTTTCAAAACACCCTTCGGAAGTTTCATTAGCCGAGTTATGTTGCAAGGTGATATAAATGCGCCCGCCACCTTTATGCGAATTATGGAAAACCACCTAAGTGAATACCTCCACCATTTGGTATGGGTTTACATTGATGATATTCTCATTTTCTTGAACACCAAAATAGAACATGCCTACCATATAAGTTTGGTTTGTACCAAACTAAGGAAAGCTAAGTTCTACGCTAGTAGAAACAAATCAGTCCGATTTGCTGATAAGCTCGATATCCTAGGACATGTTGTAGATGATGAAAGAATACATGCAGTGTAACGTGTTCGCTAGGTGCTAATCACGTTATCGGTAATGAATACGATAGTAGGCAGGTAGCCTGCTCTTCCGGAGAGGAGGCGAGAGCTGAGAACTAAAGGAGGCTTTGAGGGTGTACTGAGGAATAAAGAAGTAACCGTTCAACCAAGTATATGGAAATACTGTCTGTCGAAGTCTGCCTTTTCTATCGTAGAAACAGGCGGTCTTTAAATACACAAATCTGTTCATGTCTAGCATGAACAAAACTAATTAAAGGTATTAATCGATACACTTTGGTGAAACTAATTAAGTGTCAAAGCGACACTTAAAATAAAACAAAACAAAACCAAGTATCAAACGATACTTAAAACAAACCAAGTATCAAAGTGATACCTAAAACAAAACATAAATCAAAGCCAAGTATCAAACGATACTTAAAACAAACCAAATATCAAAGTGATACTTAAAACAAAACATAAAACAAAACCAAGTATTAAATGATACTTAAAACAAAACATAAAACAAAACCAAGTATCAAACGATACTTAAAACAAAACCAATAACCGAGTACCCATACCGGTTACATGCAACACCTGGAAAAATATCCTGTTTAACAGAATGGACAACACCCCGAAATCAAAAGGAACTCATGCGATTCTTAGGACTAGTCAACTATATCTCCCAGTTCCTACTACACCACGCCACTGTGATAGGGCCACTCACAAACCTTACCAGCAATGCAGAATTTGCCTGAACCCACACTCATGATCAAGCCTTTACCAACATCATGGAATTAATTAAAAACGCCAATATTATACTACCTATCGACTACAGTAAACCAGACCTGATATGGCTGATTACTGATGTATTGGACGTTGGAGTTGGAGTATAGATTGGACAAGGTGCCTCTGCTGAAATAGCAAGACCGGCAGCATTACACAGCAAGAAGTTCACTAATTCACAGATGAACGATAGAACTAGGGACAAGGAAGCCCTTGCTGTGATTGATGCTCTTGCCGATTTCAACCATATCCTGATAGGCAATACCTTCACCATTGTCACCGACCACCAGCCCCTTACTAACCTTAAAACGGAAAAGATTCCTGAAAGGAGAAGAATGCGCTAAATAGGAGAAATCAGCAAATACGATGCAAAAATCATCTATACCCCTGGAAGAACAAACTATTTAGCTGATGACCTCTCCCGCCTATATGAGAACCAAGAACTCAGAGACTGTCACGAATGTGGCTTGGCATGGAAAAGGTTTTCACGTGACACATGGTTATGAGTCACAGGTATGTTATTGTTTTGCGCATATAACTCATTCGGGTTATATGATTTGTTATGTGTGGGATTTGTGATGCTTTCGCACATGGCTCAAATATGAGTCATGGGACATGCGCCTGACGAGTATGCCTTGCGAGTGTGCCTTGCGGGTAAGCCTTGCGCATATGATTTATGTTTCGCACATGACCTCATTATGAGGTCAGGGGTTTCGCGCATATGACTCAGTCGAGTCATATGACTTGTTTATTGTGTTATGATTGGTTTATGAGTTTTGCACATGACCTCGCTATAAGGTCATGGGTTTTGAGCATGTGATCACTTTGGTCACATGACTAGTGTGTTATGATTTGTTCTAAGTACTTTTCCTACTTATTACTTTAATGAATATAAAACACCTTTACGATCTTTATCCTTATTGCAACGTTATCATTACGCCAAGAAGTACTCGTCATGAAGAGGAGTTAGAGAAAGCTTACAATAGGTGTTTCCGATAGAAGACAAAGGTCTTGTACTATCGGTAACATAGGTAGAGGCCTAGAGCTATCGTAAGACAAAGAAAGAAAGAGAAAGAAAAGATAAGTATCGTTCCCCGTCACCAAGAACTAACTATCTGAAAGGGGATTGTTACATTACAAAGTGTCACTTAGTGTGACGCCAAACAATACAAGACGGTATCCTTCAACCCAGACAGGGAAGGAGATATTGACATCGACGATCAAAATCTTAATCTAGGAGGATTCAGCGACAGCCTAGATCAAGTCTCAGCAGAAACCTCAAGAGTAGCAAGCCCAGTAACCCCAGAGAAAGGATCACCAGTCGATAGCTCTCCTGCTGGAACTCCACGACCTGAGAGAATGTCGGGATGCGCAGTACCAGGGCCACCAGCCCCAGCCGCTCCGGCACCAGGAACCAGCATACTTGGAATGACTGAAAATCAGTTTCAGGCATTTCTCGCAGCCACGCGAAATACAGGACAAGGAAATATCCAACGACCAAAAGCAAAGGAGCCCGACACATACGAAGGAGCTGAAGATAAGCTGCGAATATTCTTAGCACAATGCGAAGGATATTTTGCTGTTAAAGAATACGGAGAACAACATGATGAGATCAAGATTCCATATGTGGAATCTCTGCTCAGAGGACTCACGGGACAATGGATCATGCCTTTCAGAGATGGAAGGAAGCAGAGGGAATGGGTCACATACGAAGAGTTCAAGGTGACACTCTTCGAACAACTGGGAGATCTCAGCGTCAAAGAAACAGCAAGACGAAAGCTAGAAAAACTCCGGCAAGGAAAACAAACGTTCTCAGCATACTGGAACGAATGTCGACTATTGGAATACGAGGCCGAGTTTGATGATACGACTCTCTACATCATCCTCCTGAGAAACTGCAGTGAGAGACTCCGAGAGGCTGGGGGAATCTCTGACCTGCGCTATATGACAGCCGAACAATTTACAAGATGGGCAATTGACAAAGAAAGCAAATTAAACATGGTTCGGAGCAACTCGGAAAATACTATAGTGCACAGAGTAGTCCAATCATACAGGAACGTGGACGGGACCTTTAAACCGCAAGCACCTCGAGGAGAAAGTCGAGCATTACCACCAGGCGAACCAGTGGAGTTAGACAAGTCAAGAACAGGACCTGCTCTGAAGCCGTCTAAGGAAGAATATGCCAGAAGGATGAATGGGAAATTATGCCTAAGGTGTGGAAAAGCAGGGCATTGGATACGAGAATGCAGAAGCCGACCGGACAACGGATACCAGGGAAACAGAGCTGCTGGAAATAATCGTCTCCAAAATCAGAAAAGAAGCAACATCCGCGAGATGATAGCAGAGGATTCACCAGCGGAAAACGACAAGGATCCCCGGTAAATGGTGGTCTGGGAGACCCAAGAGGTGGACCTGGAAAACCCATCAAATTAGCAAACTACTACACGGCACTACACACGCAAAGAGGAGAAGAAGATGGAGATCATGTGATGATCAAAACGAAGATATACAACAGAGAAAGCGAAGAAACAACAATATATGCAATGCTCGACTCGGGGGCCACTGAAGACTTTATCGACAAAGAAATATGCGACAAATATGGCCTCCACACCAAACAAGCGAAGAAAGCAAGACAAGTCTACCTAGCGGATGGAAAGCCAAGCGCTATGGGTCCTATAACCCATACGGTGACAGTACCTATGGACATTGACAGCCATTGGGAAACGGCAACCTTTCAAGTGGCAGATCTGAAGAACCATGAGATAGTCCGAGGGATGCCATGGTTACGGAAGCATAATCCGACGATTGATTGGAACGAGAACAAGATGACATTTACAAGTGAACTATGTGCGACACGATGTCTCCCAACAGTTCACCTGTAGTCTACTCCACACAGATACGAGAAGCGGAAGAAGAAACTTTACATGCAAAGTTTGCCGAGATGCGGCAAGACAAGAGAGTCCGGATACAAAGGCTGGACCAAGAGGCAAAAGTGCCTACCAAGGGTTCCAAAGGGGCAGCAGGACACAACCTATACGCCAACGAAGGAATCAAGATACCTGCCAACGGACAGGCAATGATAGCAACGGGAATAGCCATTGGACTCCCAGAAGGCACCTACAGACGAATAGCACCCCGCAGTGGTCTAGCGACCAAACATCGACTCATGACCATGGCAGGGGTGATCGACGTCGACTATACAGGTGAAGTCAAAGTGGTCCTGGCCAACCTATCTCAAGAGGACTATCAAGTCCAGAAAGGCGATCGAATCACACAGTTGATAATCGAAAAAATCAGCCAAAAAGATCTGCATGAAGTAGATCAACTGGAAGAAACCACAAGAGGAAATAAGGAATTTGGAAGCACAGACCAAAGCCAGCTCGATACAACAAAAAGAATTGAGATCAAAGAAATCACAGCACAAGCCTTCGGATGGTACTATCGAAGAGGAGATGCCACAGGAATTCTCAAATGGACATACGAAGACGAGAAAGCAGTTCTAGCAGAAATCAACATCAGCACAGAACTAGCAATCCAGGACAAGAAATACCAAAGCAAAAAGGGATGGAAAGAATTGGTTCCAAGAGAATATCACCAATTCACAAATCTATTCCAAGAAGAGGAAGCTACGGAGCTACCACCTCGAAGACCAGGAATCGACCACGAAATTCAGCAGGACAAAGAGGAAAAAACAGGAAAAACAAAAGAGATTCCCTATAAGAAGTTATACCCCCTAGGGGAAGCAGAACTCAAAGAACTTAGGAAGTATATCGAGCAAAACCTAAAGAGAGGATGGATCCGAGACTCTTTTGCGTCAGGAGGATCTCCAATACTATTGGTCAAAAAGAAAGATGGAAAAATGAGACTCTGCGTGGACTACAGGGCCCTCAATTCGGTTACCAAGAAAGACCGATATCCACTACTCGTGATTGGGGAAGCACTGGACAGACTACGATCAGCAAAATATTTCACCAAACTCGACATCAAAGACGCATACCACAATATACGCATCAAGGCAGGAGACGAATGGAAGACTACATTCGCCTCCAGATACGGAATTTGCGAATACTTGGTTATGCCCTTCGGGCTAACCAACGTACCGGCTTCATTCCAGTGATGGATCAACAAGGTACTTAATAAGTACCTCGACTGATGTTGCATCGTATACTTGGACGATGTACTCATATACTCGGAAAACATACAACAATACTAAAAAGATATCAGCAACATCATGGCGGTAATACAAGGATCAAGAATGAAGATCAAACCAACAAAATGCGAATTCCATAAGGAAGAAACAGAATACCTTGGATTTATCATCAATCGAAGTGGGGTCAAGGTTGACCCAGTTAAAATAGCAGCCATTTGGGATTGGGCCAAACCAAGCAACAAAACACAGGTTCAGTGCTTTATGGGATTCTGCAACTTTTATCGAAGGTTCATAGAGGGATTTAGCAGGCTTGCAAAACCACTCAATAACCTTACCAAGAAAGACAAGAAATGGGAATGGGGAGAAAACGAACAAAAAGCATATGATGCAATACAAACGCATCTAACATCAGCACCCATACTGGTTCATTTCGACCCAAACCGAAAGACAATGATCGAAACGGATGCCTCAAAATACGTATGCTCCGGCATACTATCGCAACAATGCGATGATGGAAAATGGAGGCCAGTGTCTTACCGATCCAAGACAATGACCCCTGCAGAGTGCAACTACGATGTTGTAAACAAAGAACTATTAGCGATAGTTCAAGCATTAAAAGAATGGAGGAGATACGTTTCGAACAACGACCATCCAGTCCGAGTTCTAACTGACCACAAGAACCTGGTCCTGTTCATGACCACGAAAGAACTGAACGACCGCCAGATAAGATGGATGGAGCACCTTAGCAAATACAACTTCAAAATCTAATACCAAACAGGAAAAGAGAGCGGAAAGCCAGATGCTCTCACGAGGATTGCAAGCGACAAACCACAAGCGAAAGAAGATGAAAGAATCAAACAAAAAACACGAACCCTATTACCAAAAACCTACTTCGAGGCAATGGAGGTTATCCAATTCACATCAAAGGAGGAAAGAGGAATTGAGAACGCAAACAAGAAAGACAAAACAATCCAGGCAATAAGAGAAGCCTTGGAAGAAGGAAAAAAAGAGATGAAAGGAATTGCACTGGGGTTATGCCAATGGAAGGACGGAAATATGTGGTGCGATGGAAAACAATGGATCCCGGAAGGAGAGGAGATAAGGACAGACATCATACGACAACACCATGATATCCGAACAGCAGGACACGGAGGAACGGCTAAAACCACGGAATTCATCACAAGGTCATTTTATTGGCCAGGATTGCGCGAAGATGTCAAACGATATGTCAAAAACTGCGACATATACCAGAGAACGAAAACGGCTAAACACGCACCATATGGATTACTAAAATCAAATGAAGTCCCCAAACAACTATGGGAAACAATTACTATGGATTTCATCACGGACCTACCAACATCGGAAAATTGCGATAGCATCCTGGTCGTGGTGGATCGTCTGACCAAAATGAGTCATTTCATTCCGGTTAGAAAAGACATCAACACAAGGAATTTTATACAAACATTCTTCCGAGAGGTCTTTCGACTTCACGGCCTCCCAAAGAATATCATTACCGATCAAGGAAGACTATTCACATCGGGACTATGGAAGAAAGTAAGCGGAAAAATGGGAATACAAAACAGAATGAGCGCAGCGTTCCACCCACAAACGGATGGACAAACGGAACGGGTAAATGCGATACTCAAACAATATTTAAGGGCCTATGTCAATTATCAGCAAGATGATTGATACAAGCTGCTATCTATGGCCGAATTCGCATACAACAATGGAAAGCAAGAAACAATTGGCACGACACCCTTCTTCGCAAATTACGGACAACATCGACAAAGTCAGACCACATATCATACAATTAATGATGTGATACCGGATAAAACAGATATGGGGAAACTACACGAAACATTACAATACGAAATGAGTCAAGCACAACAACGATAGAAGGAACAATACAATAAGCATCGAAGACCAGATCCGAACATACGACCAGGAGATATGGTATGGCTAATACCACGCAACATTCATACGATGCGACCATCAAAGAAATTGGACTACAAGAAAATAGGACCATTCCGGATACTGGAAAAAGTGGGAAGTCGAGCTAATAAACTCGACCTTCCCCCCTCAATGCGAATACACAACACATTCCACATCTCACTCCTCGAATTATACAATGACAATAAGTTTCCTTCCCAAACACTTATTCCTCCCCCTCCGATTGAACTCGACGGAGAACCAGAATACGAGCTCGACAAAATAGTCAATTCCTGCTTCTTCCACGGTCACCTCCAATACTGAGCCAAGTGGACAGGATACTCTCCTGAACACGATAAAACTTGGTACTTCGCACACAACTTCGAAAACGCACAAGATGCCATCTCAACCTTCCACCAGCAATACTCAGGCAAGCCCGGCCCCGGTGACGATCACATTCAACCAAGACAAAAGTGAGGGAAGGACTCCCACACCATTGCAGCAACACGAGGGCTGGGGCGATAGCCCCCGCCAAACTACACCCACCAGCCCTGAATACTCATTCATGGGGCCAACCGACGAAGAACTTAAGGAAAGGGAAAGACAAGCACAGCATAACGCCATGTCATAGACGGTATGCTACGATGACGGTTGCCAAACACACTTTGGTGACAAAGAAGGCTCGGGATGGTTCCCGAGGGAATGTCGAAAGCGTGGCCCATGGCTGGACCACGTTTTAAAGCATTGGCAACGATGCTTCAGAAATGGGTGCAGGATGCACAGGGCACAGAAAATATCTGTGGAATTCTACCCGCGGAAGGATGGGAGCAGAAAAGAGTTGGAAGGAGAAGATGCCAGAAAGGCAAGGGCCGTGAGGACGCGGTCCAGAGAGGGAGGGGCCCAAAGCTCCTCAGCAGACACGGAACTAGACGTGAGGAGCTAACACAGACAGATCCAGGGACTCCGAGAACAACTAGGCCAAGCTGAGGCCACAATTTCGGCAAACGACAAAACGATCATGGAGTTAAAACAGCTGAACGAAAATCAGCGGCACACAATCGAAATGGTGAACCTGACTCTGGAATCGGTGAGGGTCAGATGGAGTATGGCAGACGACAAGTTCCACAAGCTGAGAAGGACCATGCGCTCGGCAGGACGGGAACTATTGAAACTGGGAGAAAAGGCCTGATGGGACTCAGGCTTAGGAGGAGGGGAGCTAATGTCACGAATGTGGCTTGGCATGGAAAAGGTTTTCACGTGACACATGGTTATGAGTCACAGGTATGTTATTGTTTTGCGTATATAACTCATTCAGGTTATATGATTTGTTATGTGTAGGATTTGTGATGCTTTCGCACATGGCTCAAATATGAGTCATAGGACATGCGCCTGACGAGTATGCCTTGCGAGTGTGCCTTGCAGGTAAGCCTTGCGCATATGATTTATGTTTCGCACATGACCTCATTATGAGGTCATGGGTTTCGCGCATATGACTCAGTCGAGTCATATGACTTGTTTATTGTGTTATCATTGGTTTATGAGTTTTGCACATGACCTCGCTATAAGGTCATAGGTTTTGAGCATGTGATCACTTTGGTCACATGACTAGTGTGTTATGATTTGCTTTCGCACATGTGACCACTTTGGGTCACATGATTAAAGGCGGGAAGAACACTATATAAGGAGGCCGATACGGCCGAGGAAGATAGGTTCTTCACGCTTTGTTCTAAGTACTTTTCCTACTTATTACTTTAACGAATATAAAACACCTTTATGATCTTTATCCTTATTGCAAGTTATCATTACGCCAAGAAGTACTCGTCATGAAGACGAGTTAGAGAAAGCTTACGATAGGTATTTCCGATAGAAGACAAAGGTCTTGTACTATCGGTAACATAGGTAGAGGCCTAGAGCTATCGTAAGACTAAGAAAGAAAGAGAAAGAAAAGATAAGTATCGTTCCCCGTCGCCAAGAACTAACTATCTGAAAGGGGATTGTTACAGAGACCCTCCTCTTGTTCATGACCACACAAGACAAAGCGAAGACAGTCCTGACGACACCTCCTGTGAACAAGAACCATCGATGGCTATCGTCAGCTCTGCCACTCCCTCCGATCCTTTCTCTTACACCATGTACATAGCTGCCAGAACAAAACGAGGAAAGGATATTGATGACAAGTGGAAAGATGATTGCACCCTCCACAACACACCTCTTCACGAGCTTGAACAAAGCAGACTCCACTGGTCCCACTGTTACCTCGATACTTGCCCCTTTCACCAGACTGAAATTAAATTCGGCAACAGATACCAGCGACCGTACTATATGTCTACTGATGATTCCAAAAACACCAGTTTTGACGCTGCAGAAGGAGCAGAAGAGGTAACAGATGATGTTAATTATGAATCAACCCAATCTCACCTCACCCTTAGCCCGGCCCTAAGACAACACCAAGGTCTTGAAGAACTCAAACAAGCGGCAGCCTACGTGGATGCAATATCTTATCTACACCCTCCGCAGTCAGCTCCGCCATTCTCTCCCGCCATACCCGACCCATGACCACTGTATGGTGGACCCTTATGAGTATACAACAATGAAACTATTGTTTCTGTCATGCCTCCCACAATTCCTAAGCATCGCTAATAGCTCTACAAAACTTTTGAAGAAGAAAAAGCCACTATTAAACTGACAAGAGGATCCCTCATTGAGGATGAACAAGATGTTAGATCAACTACAGAAGAATAAACCTCCTCTTTCTGAAGCCCAATGATAGTAGGATATCCCCTTGACCTAATTTACTTCAAAGCTATGGATAGCTCCAGACCTGGAGACCTCACCCCTTACAACATATCCAATGGAATGGTCTATACCAGCACCTGTTATGGTGAACATTGCCTATACATCCCGAAAGGCTATAGGTTCAATGGAATGGCTATTAGGGAATATGTTATTACCGAAATCTACAACAAAAGACACCATAGTGCGGACCACAACCTCCAATATACCTCAGAATATGTTTACTGGCCTGAAATGGAAAGGACTTCCGCAATTTTGTCAAACAATGCGAACTCTGCCAGGCAAATAAGGAACGAACACAACTACCTGAAGGGAAAGTGCAGACCCTCCAGCTACCATGCGAAATATTCGTACCCTATACCATCGATTTCGCAGGACCATTCAACAAATCCGCCGGATATGAGACTATCTTGATAGCTGTACATGGGTTTTCCGGATACACATGGTGCATACCAATGAAGGTTACCGATTCCTCCAAAGACACCTGGAATAACCTCCAATGATACCTATTTACACCCCATGGATACCCCTTATCTATTGTCAGTGATGCTGATCCCTATTTCACCGCCAGATTCTGGAAGCAAACCTTGACCTCCCTCGAAATCAACCATATTATGGCCGCTCCAGGACATCATGAGACTAATGGCCAAGCAGAACGAAAAGTCTGTGAAGTGAAGACCGGAATTAGGAACATGATCAATGAACGACAGACCAACTGGGAACTAGCCCTCGTTGAGCTCGCCGCATATATCAATGCCGCATATTCAGACACCTTAGGAATGTCTCCATATAAGGCAATCTTCGGCTGCCAATACTCTCTCCTACCTACAACTCTATTTAAGAACTCCTCAGGCCCTGCCTCCGATGACCACCTAAACCGCCATCAAGCAATTCGGAATAATGCCTTCTAAGCTGTTAAAGCTTCCCTATTCTAAAGCACCATTACCGCTCAGAAGCGTCAACGCAAACATGTTCTTATTCCACCAGGTGATATGCTCATGGTACATGGAAACATGTTCATTACCATGTTGGACGCAGCAAGAAAGTACAACCCCGATGGCAAGGACCATTCAAGGTCTTGCCCTTTGACGTGCATACAGAAACTACACTGTTCAGATGGATGGATGCATATACCGCCGCAATACTACAGTCTTCCATGCCTCTGCTGTCAAGCAATTCCACCCAAATGATGACTCCAAGTTCCCTGGAAGAACCCACTCTCGACCTGCACCTATCATCATTGACAAGAAAGATGAATGGGAAGTTGAAGAAATCTGAGCCCATCGCCTTTGGCATGGAAATGATCAGTTCCTAGTCAAATGGAAAGGATACCCAACGAGCAAAAATAGCTGGGAACTACTAGAAGGACTAGAGCACGCTATGGATATGGTGAATGAATGGTGAAAAGACAACATGCCAAATGAATCCCTCCTCCAACGATCAATTACATCACAATGTGCTGGACATCAACGATGCCTGAGACTGAGCGATGGCAGATGGAACTCAAAGCTAGGGATGGGTTTTGGGCACCATATTTTAAGTCGGAATTTCAAAGCAGCGATCAGGAAAATCAAGCTATGGAACAAGCTCTCGACAACCTCATCTGATCACCATCCTCTATCTGAATACTATAATGATGTCCAACTATGTGGAACTCAACATGAGGCTGCGACAACAGATTGTTGGATCGCTGTTGAACCACGATATTATTCCACTTGAAGACTATTTCGCCATCCTCTGGATACAGCACTATCCAGATTGCGATAACGCTTGGGTAGATGCTCAGCATGAATCTGGTATTCGTGACTACTGTGATCTGTATTTCTTTGAGTGTAAAAGTTTTCTTTGGATTTCTTCTTGTCCCTGGTGTGTCACTTATGATGAAGAGCTGATAGCGGAAACTGAAGCCTTTAGTTTCTCAGACTCTGCTTTTGATGATTATTAGGTTTTGTTTAAACAGTTGTTTTATTTTGGGGAATGTAACCGCTACAAGTACTCGGTTATTAGTTTTGTTTTATGTTTTATTTTAAGTATCGCTTTGATACTTGGTTTATTTTAAGTATCGTTTGATACTTGGTTTTGTTTTATGTTTTGTTTTAAGTATCACTTTGATACTTAATTAGTTTTACCAAAGTGTATCGATTGATACCTTTGATTAGTTTCGTTCATGCTAGACATGAACAGATTTGTGTATTTACAGACCGCCTGTTTCTACGATAGAAAAGGCAGACTTCGACAGATACTATTTCAATATACTTGGTTGAATGGTTACTTCTTTGTTCCTCAGTACACCCTCGACGCCTACTTTAGTTATCAGCTCTCACCTCCTCTCTGGAAGAGCAAGCCATCTGCCAACTATCGTATTTATTACCGATAACATGATTAACATCTTGCGAATACGTTACAAATGGCAGGACATGGAGAAATGGCTAATGCAACTGAACTAATAAGCTAGAACTACTATTGGCCAATGATAAGGAAAACAGTTAAGCAATATATACGAAATTGTGACACATATTAACGCATAAAGACTGTACAATACTGACCTTGTAGATTACTACAATCGAATGAAGTACCTATATAACCAAAGGTATCAATAGCCATGAACTTCATCACCGATTTACCAAAGTCAAAAGGATTCAACTGTATCAGGGTGGTTATTGATTATATAAATAAAAATGAGTCTTTTAATTGATGTAACAAGGGAATAAATCTATGGCAATTTTTTCCGGTCTCTTTTTTAGAGAAGTGGGCAAG
>NW_003299096.1:14527-17876 GCF_000151645.1 Tuber melanosporum | reverse complement strand
GCGTAGCCATGTAGAGCTCAGCGGTTCTGTGAAAAATCGTAAGATTGCATTCTACACCAATACAGGAAGACACCCTGAATATCCAAACCTCGATAACCTGATAAGAGAAAATCATACGACATCTCCAAACATCATATGACTACAAGACAGATTGGTAACATCAATAACTAATGGGCAGTTAAGACAGAAAGAATACTACAATTGTAGGTGAAAACTTGATCTGAACTTACAATCAGGAGATATAATGTGGTTGCTAACCCACCACATTAAGACTACCAGACTATCAAAAGAACTCGACCACAGAAAGATTGGACCCTGGAAAAGACTGGCAAATGTGGGACCCAGTTCTTATAAATTAGACCTCCCACCTGCCATGAGAATCCACCCAACATTCCACATTTCACTCCTCGAACTATACAAAGACAACAAATTTCCCTCTCAAATCAAACAACCCCTACTACCTATCAAAATAGACTGTGAAGAAGAATACAAACTTGATGAGATTGTTAACTCTCATTGATACTACGGGAACACCCAATATTGGACCAAGTAGATCAGTTATCTTCCAGAATACAATAAAACTTGATATCTGGTACGTAATATCAACAATACCATACACGCTATCACCAAGTTCTACAAACAGTACCCGTAGAAGCCAAGTACAACCGTGGATAACCATCAAGCTCGAGTCCATCAGCAATGAATAGCAACATATCACAAACTCTGCACCCTACAAAAGATGGGGAGATAGCCCAAGGGCTATCACTCCTACTAGTCCCGAACATTTAGAACCTATCAAATTCAAGCTAGATGCTCAGGCAGAAAATGTGAAAGTTACTGCAGAGAATAACGTCCTGTCATGGATGGCCTGCTACGAGGATAGATATCTGGTACATATCCAGAATAAGGAAGGGGCAAACTATTAGCTCTAAGCACTATGAAAGAAGTACGCTTATATCAAGCACAAACCACATCAGGAATACAAGCCTCGCCACAGTCATAGGGACACTACTTAGATGCAGTGTTACCAGAATAGATGTCGCCACAACAAACAGGGGAAAATTAATGCTTGGGAATAGCCTCAGCCAGGCAGCATGATGAAGTTCCTCACTAAACAGTATGAGGTCTATAGGAAGAGGAAGGAAATAATAAGAGCGAAACAGACTGCGAAGGCATAGCCAGAGGAGGAGGGAAGTGAAAAGTCCAAAGTCTCCACAGACCTGGATGTCAATACATCGCATCGACAGATTGCAGACTTCCACGAGCAGTTATACGTCACTGAAAACACAAGCACTGAACACTTCAATACAATTGGAATACAACCAAAACTAATCAAGGTAGCGAATGCAATACTAGAAATGGTGAGGCACAAATACAATAATAAGCGCAAAAAGTTCATAAGGATGAGGAAGGCAGTTCTAGTAATAGGACAGAAAGTCTTGAACCTTGAACTAAGAAGATAGGAACTAGAAGGGACTTGATTTTGAGAAAGAGGTGAGCTAATGTTACATGGTTCCTCTATTCGCGATACTTATACTAGTCGTATAAGTACTCCAGTTCTTGAAGAAATCTTGTTCTGAGCTCATGTGATGTGTTACTTCCCAATCCGAGATCAATTCATGTCTGATGGCCTCCAGATCTGTTGATGCTATCCAAGCAACAACCTGATGTTTCTTTGCTGTATTTGCAGTACCACATCCTCCTTGTATCTTCTTAAGACAATTCTTTGTCCAATGGCCCTTGTTCTTACAATATAGACAAGTATCTTTGTCTACTCCATTCAACCACCATCTGTGACCACCAGTAGTAAATGCCTGCTCAATCATAGGTACTGATCCTTTATTCAATCTCCTAAAACTTTGAAAGCTTCCTCATCCTCTTCCGCGTTCTTTACCCTGTCTGCCTTGCCAATTCCTAGCAGAAACGAACACACCACTACTTGATGCAGAGCCTCCAAGAGGTTTTTCCATACCTCCAATGAGCTACTGATGTTCTAAGATAAGCCTATCACATATATCATCATAGAAGATATCTTCAAATGTAGGAATATTCGATATTTTAATACAGAAAGAATGGTATTGGAGTGGAAGGTTTGAAAGCCAATTATAGATCTTGTTTTTCATGCTTTGCTACTTGCCAGCACCACTCAACTGGTTGAAGATCTTCTCTAACTTCACAAGGTAGTCAACCATAGGTTCATCATTATATCAGACTCAGGATAGTTTGCCACATAAGTAACAGATCCTCCCCTGGTCCTTCCCAGCATATTGACTTTCTAACTTTATCCAAAGTTGATGGTGGTTCCACACTATTACATATAGCTTGTTGTAATTGCTGTCCAACAGCCATCCCAATAGGCCCCAGGCCTTCACACAATTTGCTATTTCTTTGATGTCTATGATATCACTCGAAGAACTTTCAGTCGATACCAGGTACAGTAGCCCTTCTCAGTGAGTATGTCGATAATGGCAAGTCACCATTCCTAATATTACATTCTTCGAGCCAATGGTCAAATGCTCGTACCAGCCAGAAGTTTGTATTTTTCAGATGTCGATATCTTGTAAGCGGTGTGAGGAATGAAGAGGTGTAACCGGTATGGGTACTCGGTTATTGGTTTTGTTTTATGTTTTGTTTTAAGTATCGCTTTGATACTTGGTTTGTCCTAAGTATCGTTTGATACTTGGTTTTGTTTTATGTTTTGTTTTAAGTATCGCTTTGATACTTGGTTTGTCTTAAGTATCGCTTGATACTTGGTTTTGTTTTATGTTTTGTTTTAAGTATCGCTTTGATACTTAAGAAGTTTTACCAAAGTGTATCGATTGATACCTTTGATTAGTTTCGTTCATGCTAGACATGAACAGATTTGTGTATTTAAAGACCGCCTGTTTCTACGATAGAAAAGGCAGACTTCGACAGACAGTATTTCAATATACTTGGTTGAACGGTTACTTCTTTGTTCCCCAGTACACCCTCGAAGCCTCCTTTAGTTCTCAGCTCTCGCCTCCTCTCTGGAAGAGCAGGCCACCTGCCAACTATCGTATCTATTACCAATAACGTGATTAGCACCTTGCAAACACGTTACAAGAGGTATAATAATATCATTTGTCCAGATTGTCAAGCTAGGCTCATAACCTTTTAAATAACCAGGATTACAGCAGCAATTTGAATAATGTTAACTTAGTGTTAGGTGGAGACAATCCGATAGACTTCAGAATTATCGAGGCCAATCAAAATTTGTTTCTGTAGATGGAGATTATCTAGGAAGGCTCCGGTTTACTCTTTTCGTTTATGAGTATTAAGAGAGAACTGCGCCCCACGAGGGGCCCCTGCGAGCAGGAGATATCAGTGT
>NW_003299096.1:11964-13539 GCF_000151645.1 Tuber melanosporum | reverse complement strand
GTAAAAGTAATAAGTAGAAAAAGTACTTAGAATAAAGCATGAAGAACTTATCCTCCTGGGCCACATCGGCCTTCTTACATAGTGTTCTTCCCACCCATAGTCATGTGACCTAAAGTGGTCACATGTGCGAAACCAAATAATAACAAACTAATCATATGACCAAAGTGGTCACATGCTCAAAACCCATGACCTCATAGCAAGGTCATATACGAAAACTCATAAACCAATCATAACGTACTAAATAAGTCATATGACTCAAATGAGTGATATGCGCAAAACCCATAACCTCATAATGAGGTCATGTGCTAAACCTAAATCATATGCGTAAGACATACATGCAAGGCATACTCGCAAGGCATACTCACCAGGCGCACATCCCATGACTCATCTTTGAGCCATGTGCGAAACATAACAAATCTCAACATAACCAATCATATGACTCAAATAAGTCATATGTGTGAAACAATAACATACCAACGACTCATAATCGTGAGTCATGTAAAAACCTTTTTCTGTGCCAAGCCACATTCGTGACAGGCTTCCTACTAATTCGCAGAAAGCTATTCTACCAAATTGATAATTATTTCCTTAGTCAGCAATCTTTGGTTGCTTTGGGTAACTTTGTGAAGTCATATATAGATCCTTCTTAGGTCGCTGAATATCTCCTGATCCAACTGCTAGATTCTTATCCAGTAACTTCCCTTGTGTAGAGAAGAAGCACTTCTATAGGATAGAATCATAATCCCTTATTTAACTATTCTCGGTTGTAGTACAGGAAGCCTTGCAGTTGCTAGTGGTATTGGTAGAAAATAACTCAATACTAGAAATAACTTTGACAACAACAGGAGTTGAACACATGACCTTCAGTGAGGAGTCACATGATATTCCAATTGAGCTATGTACCTGAGATTAATATGTATGATAACATGAGGGCCCCATAAGGGGGCCAGAGAGGGGTGTTGGAAACTAGAGATTTCGATTCCAGGTGAGGTTACCCGACTTAGAGTGACTCCTGGGTATCAGATCTCGGTATTCCTAATACTTAGGTAGGACAAATATGTAAAGATAAATTTCAATATCCTAACTGCAGAAATATTCTCAAGAAGTACAATGATAGGGAATAAAAAAAACAGGAAAAACTGATATGACCCAAATGCGAGTAACAGAGAAAAGAAAGACAGATTGGATAATGAACGAAAATAACTAACCATGGAAAGCAAGTTACCTTTTATCCTTCTCTAGATCATACTGATCTGCTTCCACATACTTCCAGCTTACGCCATGTTCTCCATCAGATTTAGTTTTACTATTACTCATTGTACTGCTTTTAGCTGAGAATAAGTGAATTCAACAGAGGGTATACTCTGGCCGAGAACATTCAGTATTTCCATATGATAGGAGTAATATTCTAACATAGAATCATCACGAGTATTGTCACAGATGTTGTTACATATGGTGTTTGATATGAAGGGCTAACAAGTAGTCAAACATAAAGGCGTTGAAGTAGTTGATATGCCAAGAGTGTTAAGAGCAAGTGCTGGGGGTCCACGCACTCCGTTGTCTCGATTGCTTGAC
>NW_003299096.1:0-11763 GCF_000151645.1 Tuber melanosporum | reverse complement strand
TAGCCTCGTCAGATCTTTCTACTTCGGGTGTGGGAACCGAATTGCATTGTCGATGCAGTCACTAAAACACTTCTGTCAGGTTGATGTCAGCAAACCACATAGTAGTCTAGTTTGCTATAGAGGATCTTTGGTCTGATCTGTTAAGGGTGGGTAGATAGTCCAAGGGAGTTGAGTGCCCGTGAATGCAGAGTAGTGATGGGAAACAACAGGCAGTATATGAAATCTACTTAAGTATATACTAGTTCTCCTCTACTCTGGCAATCAACTTTCTTTTCAAGAATAGGACTTAATCGAGTAAAGAAGTGACTTAATGATATTAAGTTTTACCATTTTGTTTCTTCAAACTCTACTGTTAAGACTTTGACATTTATTATATTTGTTCACATTCACAGAAGAATTCATCACGGTACAGTCATAACCTTGTGATCCATCTTCCCAGAGGGAGCCCCCATTACAGTAATATAAATATATGTCTTGAGCATATAGCCTACAATCGCGAGCAGGAGAACTTAAAGGGAAATAGTACCCATTATAAGCAGGAGGTATCAGCAAAATAAGAGCCCCAAGCTGTCTATTCTGGAGCACTGATGGGACTATCCAATATAGCAAAAGAGGGTGCGGTAGTAGGATGCCAGCCAATAGTAGTAGGGTACCAGCCGACGCGACTAAAGAGAAAAAGGGAGGAAGAGCCAGAGGCCCCAGTACAAACACAACCGTTACCGAACCATTGCCATATTACTGCATCTCTTATGTAGTCTCTTGTTCTCTGACCGATAGCGTCGCTCAGTAGAAGGGATCCCACTGGCGGTAGAGAGGCAAAAGGGTAGGAGAAGGAAGGTGACAGTAGCTTGAACTAAGCGACTACGAGAGTATGGTTGAATATTACCACGAGATAGACACCAAAGTTACTAGCCAAGATATTTCCTAGCGAGTATCATGTAAGTGGAGAGAAAGAGGTCTATCTCTACCAGTGCTGCCCAGGAGCAAAGAGATGAAGCTGACTGTACCAAAGCTAAGAGAGCTCCTATTAGCAAGACATGACTACTGGACACGCCCAGATAATTCTCCTATCAAGCAGGCAAGAGAACGGCAAGGCAAAGGTGGGAGAGGATGGAAGAGTTAATCATGCTTCTAGGCAGCAAATATTGAGGAGGCAGTGAGGACTAAGAAAACCTACAATAGTTGACATAGAGTTGCCAAATTATGTAGAAGGAAAATAGAAGCGACAGAGCATGATAGGAGAGACAGAGTGTGGGTACCAGAGGCCCTTTTTTCTTTTTTTCTTTGTCATTTAATTATTTGTTTATAGTACATAAACATCACATGTAGTGCGAGCTATAGCATTAAGAAAACCCTTCTACCCAAGACCAATGAAAAACCTATACTGTCAAGATTCTCTGGGATGGGCCCAACCACACATACTCTAAAGGGGATCAACTTAGATGTCCAGTCCATATATGGTGTGAGGCGACTAAAATGTATACCAATGATGATTCAAAATGTGACGCCTGATGTAATCAGGATAAGGGGAACCTAATCATAAATTCTGACTCAGATTGTGATAAGTATTAACAATATAATAATATAGAATGTATTAATGTTTTCAGTTCAATTAATCATTATTTTTAAAGAGGAAAGCACATAGAGAATATACAATATTGTAAGTTTATGTAATTACAGTACTGAAGATATTGTTTTTGAGTAACTTGAAGAACCTTTTCAATTACAGTTTGACTACAGGTTGCCACTAACACGACGATGTGAGGCATACTTTCTATGTACAGGTGCTTCATACCCCTTTGATCCATAAATAGTATTTGATCTATATGCCTCCATGATCCTCTCTGTACATGCCCAGTATTTCCAAATTAATTGTCCTGAAATACCTGCTAAAGCTTCTGGTACAAGGCATTTTAAGGATTTGAAATCATACTCACAATTCTCACGGGTATACCGCTTGGCTTCCCCCCAGAAATACTCAATAAAATTGAATTCACAATGAAATGCTGGATAAAATATGACCTCATGTCCTGCGTCTAGAATGACCTGCTCCACTTGACTTTTCTGACTTGGAAAGTCTGGTTGTGCTGCTAGGAGGGCACGAGTACAACATCTTCTACCTTACAAACAGCGAGAATTGAAGATTCTGGATTTTCCCATACTGGATAGAATTGAGCATTGTGTTCAAAAGTGTAGTTTGATTTCGTGGCCACAGGCCATGTTCAGTAAGCACAAGCTTAAGACCCTTTGGAATTCCATTTGGTAGAACCATTGACTGCAGAAATCCACTGTTTAGATGACTAGGATCAACAACATAAGTGTTATGCATAACTTTGGCATTTTTCCCACCTGGCTCCAAGTTCATTTCTGAAACCCATAGTGCATTATTGGCATACTTTAAGTGCAAGCGTGCATTATCAAATGCAAATAGAGCCTTACAGCCAGGAAATTGTGCTTCAAAGGCGGGAATTGCTTTTTCCACAATCTGGTTGAGTAATTTGTCACCATTCCACCATTGATCCCCTCCACACTTCATGATGACACAAGTATTTCCTTCACCAAGTCGCCCAATTGGTGTCAGAAAGTCCGAAACATGCAGACCCTGGCCTCGTCCTTTTTTCTGCAATGGTTTGTGCTCTGGATGGATCCAAATATAATGTTTGCTATCATTTGAGTTGAAGGTACACTCATCTTGAGTGACAAGTATTAGAGGCTGTACTTCCTCCAACAACTGAAGAGGATTAGGAATCTCATTCAGATTTTCATCCCAGTGCTGAAACTGCTCCTTTAAGAGTGCCATACGGGGCAGAAAAACATTGTTGCGATAGTCTTTCACATCCTGGCATTCATGGCCATCATTGTAAATTCTCTTCCGATACTCTTTGTATTTGAAACCAAGTTTGCTCATCCATCTTGTAGCCGTAGTGGAATTTATTGCCTTTTCTACATCACGAACAACATTCTCTATTGATCGATTTGAAATGTCTTCATCATCACTGGGTTCTAGGGTTCACCAGTGGATTACAATTGCATTGGCCAGATGGCGAGAGGTAAGTTCTATAAAATACTTTATATTAATTCTGTCTTATTGATTAGTAGTCAAGGAAGGGATCTATGAACTTACTATCGCCAGCTTTCAAAATATATTCACGGACTGCCAGCATAGTCTCTGCATCATCCAGTAATGAGATAACCTTTCGATGTCTTCCTTGCCTTGGCTCTGGGATCAGGCGCTTTGTAACCCATAATACCTCATGTCGCATAATCCGCTCCACAATTCTTCTTCCCCATCCTCCTCCATCTGCCACTCTCTTAGTAAGCTTCTTGCGTGATCGCAATTGAGGTAATACTCCTGTAAACAAATCAGGACCCTTTAGTACTGCCTGTTCTTGCTTTACTTGTAGCTTTAAAAACAGACACACTTGATACTGCCATAAGAATGAGAGACCAGAAGGTCTATTCTTGGATTTGCTGTACTGTTGGGAACCCTTTTTCAATATTACCTGATAGGAATCTTGTAGAATCTTCAATCGTCGAGGGCAGGCCTGATTGTGAAACATGCGATGTCGAGGCCATGCTTGATAATCTAGCTTTAACTGAGCAGAAAATTCAGACTCAAGCTCTACATTCGCTAAAGGGCTATCCAACTCAGACACAAGTGAATCAGGAACAATTGGGCAAGGCGCTACTGCTACTGGAGCATGATCGATGGCCCGTCATTGTCGGAGTTTGCGCATATGGAGTGCACTTGATGTTATAGCCTTTGGCTGTCTATTTTCTGCCTAATAATTTTACAAATCAGCATTTCTAACAAGGGAAAAAAAGAATTCAACAACAAACCTCAGCTTGACTTTGTCTCAATCTGGCTCGTCTTGCTCTGGTTCGAAGGGTGTTTGGATTTACGGAATCCGGTCGGCTTGGACGTGAGGGGCTCATTGTATTAAAATTGTTGACTCGAGGATCAAAAGTAAGGAAAAGTTTTAAAGAAGACTTGAACTTTGTGATTATATTACTCTAACATAGGAGAATTAATGTAGGAATTAAAACATATAGTATCATACAAAATATCATCGGTTGAGCCCTAAATCTGACCTTTCTACTATCCTACTGCAAAAATTTAGATGGAATACCCCTAACCCTGATTAAGTAAAGCGTCACATTTTGAAACACCGTTGGTACACGTTCTTGTCATCTCACACCATACCTCACAACTTGAATGCAATATGGTCTCACCTCGAAGCCAACTATCTGTCCAAGAAGATTCCTCACCCAAACGGAAAACCCCTCCACTAACTACACGTAATTAACAGAAAGGAAACCCAACAAGCTAGGCAGAAAAGCATAAGGAAAAACTCTACCCATAAAATACCAAAAAAACCATAAAAGAAAGTAACTACTGCCTACCAAACCAGCAGGTTGTCATTTATAAAGAACCACTCCTGAAGTAGGTGGCTAGTGAAGTGTCTTATGACTAAACACCCCCAACCAGCTGTGCCACAGAGGTAGTGTAATACCTTGACTCGCCAATCAAGAACAGAGACTACTGTGTCAGGCTTAAAGAGTAGATATTTGGCAGAAGGGATACCATCCATAAGTAGGGTGCCAGCCAAAGATCGACGACAGACAGGCAGCGGGCTAAAACCCTGGAACACTACATAGTGGAGGGAGGAGGTAGTAGGGTACCAGCTAAGCAGAGGAGGCAGTAGGGTGCAAGCCGACGTTATCAAAGTGAGAAGGTAGAGGGAGGGCCCAAGGCCCCGGAGCATACCCGACCGTAGAAACCGAACCATTGCAATATTACCGCATCTCTTATGTAGTCCCTTATTCTGGGAGAGATAGTCACTTAGTTGAGAGAATTACAGCGGCAGAAGGGAATCAGAGGGGCGAGGGAGGGAGGATAACCATAACTTGAACTAAACAACTAGACTGGTATGGTCACGTCTCACTGCAAGACAGACCCAAAATTACTAGCTAAGGTATTCCCCAATAGAGATTGTGGAAGTGGGGAGAAAGATTTCCACTACTGCCAATGCTGACCAGAAGCAAAGAGAGGAAACCAACCAAGGTAAAGTTAAGTGAGCCCACCAAGCTAGATAGGACTACTAAGTAGGACCCAGATAACTTTTCCGTCAAGTGTACGGAAAACAAGCCAGGCAAAGGCAGGAGAAGCTGTTGAAGAGAAACTGTACCCTTAGGCAGTAAACATCAAAGGGGGCAAAGGGGGAGGGGATGGCTCACAATAGTTGACCGTGGTATTGTTAAACTATGTGGAAGGAAAATAGGAGTAATTAAGTGTGGAGTACTGGAGGTCTTTTTTTTTTTTTTTTTTATCATCTTATTTATTTATCCGTTTTAACGAAAGTAAGGCCAGGGGTCATATCAGCTTGCGCCATGCAGACCTGCACCTCCATCCCACCTTATTCTCAAGCAGCTAGAAGAAAAACCATGACCCCAAAAAGGCACACGCCAGCAGCCAGGTCCCCGCTCCTAAGAGCCCATGACTTAAATGCGGAGGGGTCTTGTGTAGAGCCACCAACACCCAACCAGTCCTCGGTTTAAAAAACTCCCCCACAAGTCTCCCGCATGGCCATCTACAAACAGTAAAGACAGAAAGCCCAGAAACTCATTCTTCAAAGCAAGGAAAACCCCCATCCCAACAGCACACCCCCCACCGAACAGAAGGAAACCCAAATCAAAGAAACCCCAAACTAAAGGCCGAAACCAATCCCTCACCTACGACAACCAAATTCCCAGACAGACTGGTTCAGATCAACCCACGCCTCGGGAAGCTGAAATAGCGAATAGGTGCATCTACTTAGGTGGCATAAATGTATGCCTTGAGCATATAGCCCTTCAATTGCAAGCAGGAAAAACCAGAAGGAATAAGCACCCACTGTAAGTAGGAGGTATTGGCAGAATGAAAGCTCCAAGCCGTCCGTCTGGGAGGGCCGGAGGGTCTGCCCAAGGCAGCAAAAGAGGGTGAGGCAGTAGGATACCAGCCGACAGTAGTAGGGTACCAGCCGACGCAACTGAAGAGAAAAAGGAAGGAAGGGCCAAAGGCCCCAGTGCTGACCCAACTGAAACCAAAACCATTGCTGTATTACCGCATCTCTCATATAGTCCCTTGTTCTCTGAGAGAAAGTGTCACCTAGTGGAAGAGATCCCACCGGCGGTAGGAAGGCGGAAGGGCGAGGAGAAGAAGGCGACCTTAACTTGAACTGAGCGACTAGGAGGGTATGGTCAGATCTCACCGCAAGACAGACCCCGAAGTTACTAGCCAAGGCGTTCCCCAATGGGATCATGGAAGCGGGGAGAAGGACGTCCACCACTGCCAGCGCCATCCAGAAACGAAGAGAGGAAGCTGACCGTGCCAATACTAAGCGAGCCCCTTTTAACAAGACGGGACTACTGGGTGAGCCCAGATAACTCCCGCATTAAGCAGACAAGAGACAGGCGAGGCGAGTGTAGGAAAGGATGGAAGAGTTAACCGTGCCCCTAGGCAGAAACTATCGAGGGGGCAGAGGGGAGTGGGAGGTACCCACGATAGTTGATGTGGTGTTGCCAAACTATGTAGGAGGAAAATAGGAGTGATGGAGCGTGTATAGGAGCGACGGAGCATGAGTACTGGAGGTCCTTCTTTTTTTTTTTTTTTTTATAATCATTTAGTTACTTGTTTAAGGTACAAGAACATGGCATACAGCGCTAGCTATGGCCTTAAGAAAACCCCTCCACCCTGGACCAAGAGAAAACCCGTACCCCCAAGACCCTCTGGTCTGGGCCCAACCGCATACACCCCAAGGGCGATCAACTCAGGTGCCCAGCCCACAGGCCTCACGACTTGAACACGAAAAGGTCTCACCTAGAAGCCAACCAAAAGCCCAAGAAGGTTCCTCGCCCGAAAGAAAACCCCACTCACTAACTACGCGTAGCCAACATGAAGGAAACCAAACAAGCTAGGCAGGAAAGCATAAGGAAAAACTCTATCCCATAAACTACTAGACCCATAAGGGCCACAAAAGAAAATAACAACTGCCCACTATACTGCCAGATCTGCCATTTTTAAAGAACTGCCCCCGAAGTAGGCGGCCAGTGAAAAGCCCTAAGGCTAAGCGCTCCCAACCAGCTAGGCCACAGAAGTATTGCAATACCATGGCCCGCCAATCGAGAACAGAGGCTACGGTGCCGGGCCCAAGGAGTGGATAATGGCAGAGGAGGTGCCACCCAGCAGTAGGGTGCCAGCCAAAGATCGACCACGGGCAGGTAGCAGGCCGAAATCCTAGAACACCACGTGGCAGAGGGAAGAGGCAGTAGGGTACCAGCCAAGGAGGGAAGGCAGTAGAGTGCGAGGCAATGCGACCGAAGTGGAAAGTGGAGGTATGGCCAAAGGCCCCAGTGCAAACTCAACCGTAGACTGAACCTGCCATATTACTGCATCTCTCATGTAGTCTCTTGTTCTCCGAGAGATAGCGTCACTTAGTGGAAGGGATCCTACCGGTGGTAGGGAGGTGCAAGGGCGAGATAAGGAAGGCAATCGAAACTTGAACCGAGCAACTAGGAGGGTATGGTCAAATCTCACCACGAGACAGACCCCGAAGTTACTAGCCGAGGCGTTCCCCAACGGGGATCGTGCAAGTGGGGAGAAGGATATCCACCACTGCCAGCGCCGTCCAGAAGTGAAGAGAGGAAGCCGACCATACCAAAGCTAAGCGAGCCACTATTAACAAGACAGGACTACGGAGCGAGTCCAGATAACTCCCCCATCAAGCAGACAAGAGACAAGCGAGGCCAAAGCGGGAGAGGATGGAAGAGTTAACCGTGCCCCTAGGCAGGAACCATCAAGGAGGCAGAGGGGAGTGGAAGGACCCACGATAGCAGACGTAGTATTGCCAAACTATGTGGAAGGAAAATAGGAGCGACGGAGAGTGGAGTACTAGAGGTCCTTTTTTTATTTTAATTTTTTATAATCATGTATTTATTGTTTAGGTACAAGAACTCGCATGCAGTGGTAGCTATGGCGTAAACAAAACCTTAATCATAAAACAAACAAAAAACAAAAGAAACCAAACTAGTGCCTCCAACAAGTGTGAACAACCCATATCACAAAGCGCATAAACAGCTAACTATAAAGGGAAACATTCAAACTAAACATAAAGAAATCCTACAGGCAAGGGAACCAAAAAAGGGTATGCTTTCACTCCACGGTTTAGGCCGAGGACGAGGATCTGAGCGAGGAAGTAGGACTCACGACGGGACGGGCCACGGATTGGGGATCTCTGAGTACAGGCATGTCCGGGGGGAAGCCAACCGAGGTGGTGGAGATGTAGGCTGATAGGCCGTGAAGCAATTCCGGCGATGTCCAGATGGGTTCCCCTTCATCCAGACACTCGACTCCCAGGAGGTGGGTGTCTCTGGCTCTGTTATGCGAGGGGTATTCAAGAATGGCATGGTGGAAAGACTCAGGCTCCTCCTCACAGTAGGGGCACGTGTCAGGGGCATCCAGGTCTCTCCAGGAGCGGTGGCCGGCCAGGTAGCTCTTTCCTGACCTCATCTGGTGGATTCTGCCCGCTATGAATTTCCCCAAGCCTATGAAGGGGTGGGGCGACAAAGTGGGCGAGTAGACATATCGGGATAGTAGTGGGTATTGTTTGGTCGATACATTTAGGAGGAACTGACGGCAGCCTTTCTTGAGGGCTGGAAAACAAGGGTCACCAGGGGCTGCAGGGGGCAGGGGCTCAGGAAGAAGGACAGGTGATGCTGGTGGGACCCGAGAAAGATGACCGACAAACTTGCCCACATGGTGGGCTATTGCGTCAAGCGGGAGATGTCTCCTTACCGGAGGGGATGGCTCGGGGGTTTTCCAATTCAGGAGTCTGTACCCCAACGTAAGCCCAATCGTCAAGGCGCGGTGATCCTCCGGCGAGCGGAAACAAGATATTGTAGGAAAGGAAGAGTGCAGCCGTGCGGTGGCCGGATTTCTTTCCAGGGAGAGGCATACCATCCACAGTGCCGCCAGGCGCTGACGGTGTTCAATAAGGCATTGTATCAGGGGAAGGGCCAACTTGCAGGGGAGGATACCGGTAGGGGTCTCGGAGAAGCAGTTGGTGACCCATCGCTGGACCTGTCTCCAAAAGACAACAAGCCAGTCGGTCATGGTTGCAGAGGGTGAGAAGAGATCAGCACCGAAGAGGAGTATGGGTGCGAGGAGGGAGGATGCTAGCCTGTAGCAGAGGAAGGGGGCGAGCCCCCTACCAGAACCCGACAGCCTTTTAAGCATGAAGAAGGCACCCTGGGCAAGTGCCAGACGTTTCGAGAAGTGGGTGTTGGTAGCTCACCAGAGAGAATAAGAGGACAGCTCAAACCAGTGGCCGAGCCAATGGACCACCCCGGAGGGGCAGAAATGGAGTCCATCAATGACGATTGGGAGTGTAAAGGCGAGGTCCCTCTGTCTGAGCGTCCTCCAGTGTATGAGTTCAGTTTTGGGTACAGAGAAGAAGACCCCAAGATGCCTACCCCTTTGAGTCAACATCTTTACTAGATGTTGGAGGCACTGGACATTCCTTCTATAGGAATTGGAGGCAACAGTCACCGCAAAGTCGTCCACATAGGACAGGATTAACCCACGCGGTACCGGAAAGTGGAGTGACGAGACATAGATGACAAACAGAAGAGGTGATATTGGCGAGCCTTGTGGAGTGCCCACCTGA
The DNA here is from genome assembly GCF_000151645.1 of Tuber melanosporum. Classification (NCBI taxonomy): domain Eukaryota; kingdom Fungi; phylum Ascomycota; class Pezizomycetes; order Pezizales; family Tuberaceae; genus Tuber; species Tuber melanosporum. Next base: position 2,059 of record NW_003299096.1, on the reverse strand, counting down.
ACCGGTTTGAAAGCCCTGGACGATCCCTGGAAAATGAGGCGGTATTGCCTCCCTGTCAAGAAGGACCTGACCCAGGAGCAGAGGTATGGAGGTATGCCCTTTGAACGCAGCATATGGAAGAGGTTGTTCGAGGAGACATTATCAAAGCCTCCATTGATATCAAGGAACAAGGTGGATGCAACCAACTGGGGCCATTGCAGTGTTTGAACTTCGTGAGCCGGAGTCAAGCAGGCATCAAAAGTGCTAAGCCCCGGAAGGGAGCCGCATTGATGGGGGTAGAGCCGGCCCAGCGACCTAGCCAAGGGTGAGAGGCGGTTTGCGATTATCCTCTCCAAGATCTTGGAGACCGTTTCAAGAAGGACAATTATTCTGAAGGAAGCAGGTGTGTCGTAGGATGGTTTGCCTGGTTTGGCCAGGACCACACCATTCGCCATCTTAAGCGACGTCGGGTGGAAACCGAACGAGACCAATGGGGAGAGTAGCTCAACTAGCAGAGAGGGATGGGATATGTTAACCTTCTTTCAAACGGAGTCAGAAAAGAGGTCAGGACCAGGGGCCGAGGAGGATGATGACTTGCTGAGTGCCACGGCTATCTCTTCTGCCAGCAGGGGGGGGGCATCTTTGAAGGCCCTGAGAATAGGTGGGCAGAACGCGGGGGGCCCAGGAGGGAAGAAGTGGGAAAGTAGGGCGTCGTTCAGCTCCATGGGTGAGGTTGCCTGCAGAAGGAACGGGAAACGCTCTGGGAGTTTACCGAAGGAGAACCTTTTGGCCATCCACACGTTTTGGGGGTTAGCACTCTCAAGGAAACATGCCCAGTGCTCCTTCTTAGCCTTCTTGATAGCCTTGAAGTAGGCATTCTTGGCCAAGCGAGCAGAGGCTCGAGTGTTACTTGAAGGGGATGTACGGGCCTCTCTGGCACGCAAATGGTGGACTTTCCTCAAGTCAGACAAGGTGCCGGACCACCAAGGCTTTGATCTTGTTGAGGGCCTCTTCATAGGTGTATGTCTGGCGAGGACTAACTGAATCCTGCCAAGGTTGATATCGAGCCACATGCTAAGTGCCTGCTGAGTTGGAAGGAGTGGGGGTGGCAGAATTGTTAGGGAGCCGAGGTCCTCCATGACTTTGGTCCAGTCGGTTGCCTTCCAATGCGGTGTGAGCTGGGGGGGGGAGAGCAGCGGAGACGACAGTGTTATGTATATCGGGACATGATCCAACCCGGTAGACTGGAGAGACACATCCCATGTTTCAACAAAGGGTGCGAGGTGCTGGTTGGCGAAGGCCAAGTCAAGCACAGAAGGCGTATGGTCTTGACCTAGTGAGAATCAAGTAAACACTCCGGGTGTGTTCAGGAAGGAGAAACATCTTTCTTGCGACAGTTCTGCATATGGAGTGGAGGTTCAGATTTCCCTTTTCCTAAGAGGCCGGTCAGGATCCCATTGTAGGTAGTGGATATTGAAATCGCCCACCACGAGAGTGGAGAAGTTGAGATCAGGGTAAGCTTCCTCTGGAGAAACAGAGTAGTAGAGTGATGATGTCATCCAAAGGGAATAAAGGTTAACCAAACGAAATTTCTCATGAGAGGAATCAAACAAGCCAAACAGGGTATAGACATCCACTGCCATCAATGCAGGATTGTTGAAAAACACAGGAAGCAAGGAAACAACATCAAAAAAGGAGCGAAGTGCAAAATCCGCCACCCGTGGCCTCTCCCCGAGCACCATTGGGGGGTAAAAGGACTTAAAGCTGGCAAACTGTGAGAGTTTTCCACAAAAAAAAGCAGAGTCCTGAAGGGCAACGAGCACAGGAGGGGAGGGCAAAGCTACTAAAGCATTAAAGAGTGAGAGAAACACATTCCAGCTACCCATGCAGTTGTGTTGAACGAGGGAAAAAGAGCTAGTGCTCTGCTGAGGAGTAGTAGAAACCGGGAAAGGAGGGGGAGTAGAGCGGTTATCGCGCATTAACGGGATAGACCCACTGGTAGTTTGGAGACTGGGGTGGGAGTGACTTCCTGCTGGGTACGGGAGGGGTCAGTTCCTTGGTGGCATGATGGGGTGCTGGG